>NC_048598.1:43717949-44017949 GCF_003668045.3 Cricetulus griseus
AAGATACAGGGGGTTATTTCAATTCTTTTGTAATTGTGGAGGTTTGCTTTGTTGCCTACTATGTGGTCAATTTTGGAGAAGGTGCCATGTGGTGCTGAGAAGAAGGTATATTCTTTTGAGTTTGGATGGAATGCTCTATAGATATCCGTTAACCCCAGTTGGGCCATGACTTCTTTCAGATCCTCTGTTTCTTTGTTAAGTTTTTGTCTGGTGGTCCTGTCTAGTGGTGTAAGGGGGGTGTTGAAGTCTCCTACTATAAGTGTGTGTGGTTTTATGTGTGGTTTGAGCTTTAGTAATGTTTCTTTCACAAATGTGGGTGCCTTCTTATTTGGAGCATAGATGTTCAGGATTGAGATTTCATCTTGATGGACTTTTCCTGTGATGAGTATGAAATGCCCTTCTTCATCTCTTTTGATTGATTTTAGTTTAAAGTCCATTTTGTTAGATATTAGGATTGCTACACCTGCTTGTTTCTTGAGGCCATTTGATTGGAAAATCTTTTCCCATCCTTTTACTCTGAGGTATCGCCTGTCTTTGAAGTTGAGGTGTGTTTCTTGTAAACAGCAGAAAGATGGATTCTGTCTTCGTATCCATTCTGTTAGCCTATATCTTTTTATGGGTAAGTTAAGGCCATTGACATTTAGGGATATTAATGTCCATTGTTCGTTGGTTCTTGTTTGGTTTGGATTTATTGTTGGTGGTGTCATTGTGTGTGATTTTGCCCTCCTGCTTCTTTTTGTGTTTGGCAATATTAGATTATCTATTGCCTGTGTTTTTGTGCATGTAGTTATGCTCCTTGGGTTGGAGTTTTCCTTCCAGAACCTTCTGTAGTGCTGGATTTGTGGATATGTATTGTTTAAATCTGTTTTTGTCATGGAAAATCTTGTTTTCTCCATCTATAGTGATTGAAAGTTTTGCTGGGTACAGTAGTCTGGGTTGACATCCATGCTCCCTTAGTGCTTGTAGTGTATCTATCCAAGACCTTCTGGCTTTCATAGTTTCCATTGAGAAGTCGGGTGTGATTCTGATTGGTTTGCCTTTATATGTTACTTGGCCTTTTTCCTTTGCAGCTCTTAATATTTTTTCTTTATTCTGTAGATTTGGAGTTTTGATTATTATGTGTCGGGGGGACTTCTTTTTGTGGTCCAGTCTGTTTGGTGTCCTATAAGCTTCTTGTACTTTCATAGGCATATCTTTCTGTAGGTTGGGGAAGTTTTCTTCTATGATTTTGTTGAATATGTTTTCTGTACCTGTGAGCAGTGTTTCTTCACCTTCTTGAACACCTATTATTCTTAGGTTTGGTCTTTTCACGGTGTCCCATATTTCCTCGATATTTTGTGTTAGGGATTTGTTGGTCTTGAGGTTTTCTTTGGTTGATGAATATATATCCTCTAGCGAGTCTTCAATAGCTGAGATTCTCTCTTCTGTCTCTTGGATTCTATTAGTTATACTCACATCTTTAGATCCTGATCGTTTATCCAACCTTTCCATTTCCAGCATCGCTTCATTCTGTGTTTTCTTTAATGTGTCTAATTCAGCTTTCATGTTTTGAACTGTTTCAAGAGCTTCCTTCACTTGTTTGGTTGTTTTATCTTGGGTTTCTTTAGCTTCTTTAAGAGATTTGTTTATTTCTTGAATATTTTGGTTTGTCTTTTCCTCCATATCGTGTAATTTTTTGCTTACTTTTTCTTCTATTTCTTTAAGGGATTTTCTTGTTTCCTCTTTGAAGGTCTCTATCATCTTGCTCAGATAATTTTTGAGGTCCATCTCTTCTTCATGCACTGTGTTGGGCTTTTCAGATCTTGCTGGAGTGGAGTCCCTAGATTCTGGTGGTGTCATATTGGTCTTTCTGTTGTTGAGCGGGTTCTTATTCTGTCTTCTTCCCATATCTTTTTCCAGTGAGTGCAGGTAGGATCTCTCTATCTCCTCTTGTTACTCTGTAGTGTGTGTGGGCCAGGAATTCAATGTCCGAAGCTCTGGATGGTTTTGCCTCTCCTCGTAGCCTCCTCACTCTGATGGCGTTAGGCCTCTTGGCGGATCGGTCGCCAGGAATGGAATGAAGAGTGGCCTGTACCCAGATTCGGGGAGCTCCTCCCTGCCTGGACGTGTCTGTTTCAAGCAGGGACGAGCCTGGAGGGATCTGGGTGAATGGTGCTTAGGACAAGAATTGGGTAAAAGCAGGGGGTGGCTCACCTGGTCTTCGATGAGTCCACGGAAAGGGAAGGAAGAGTGTCCTGAACCAAGCCAGATTCAGGAAGCTCCTCCCTGCCTGGGCGTGTCCGTTTCAAGCAGGGACAAGCCTGGAGGGATCTGGGTGAATGGCGCTTAGGACAAGAATTGGGTAAAAGCAGGGGGTGGCTCACCTGGTCTTCGATGAGTCCACGGAAAGGGAAGGAAGAGTGTCCTGAACCAAGCCAGATTCAGGAAGCTCCTCCCTGCCTGGGTGTGTCCGTTTCAAGCAGGGACAAGCCTGGAGGGATCTGGGTAAATGGCGCTTAGGACAAGAATTGGGTAAAAGCAGGGGGTGGCTCACCTGGTCTTCGATGAGTCCACGGAAAGGGAAGGAAGAGTGTCCTGAACCAAGCCAGATTCAGGAAGCTCCTCCCTGCCTGGGCATGTCCATTTCAAGCAGGGACGAGCCTGAAGGGATCTGGGTGAATGGCGCTTAGGACATGAATTGGGTAAAAGCAGGGGGTGGCTCACCTGGTCTGCAATGAGTCCACGGAAAGGGCTAAATAATTTTTATATTTCTGTATTTAATGCTATATCTGTAACATTTCCAGAAGGATCATGACAGCCATGACACAAGAAATTAAAACCAGTGTGGAATTTTTTTCACTTTTTACAATAATTTTTATGTTTCATGTAAATTAGAAACAATCTTATTTTATATAACAATTCCAGTTCCCTCTCCACCTCATCTTCCCATGTCCCCCACTAACTCCCATCCCATCCTTCTTCTGCTCCATAGAAAGGGTGAGGCCTTACATGGGGGATCATCAAGTTCTGTCACATCATTTGGGGTGGGAACTAGGCTTTCTCCCATGTGTCTAGGCTGAGACAGTATCCCTCTATGGGGAATGAGTTCCCAGTGTCCATTCTAAATTATTGATAAATACTGTTCCATTATGAGAGACACCATAGGCTTCCCAGGCCTCCAGTTCAGGGGACCTGGTGCTATCTATGCTGGTTGCAAGCTGTCAGTCTGGGGTCCATGAGCTCCCCCTTGTTCACATCTGCTCTTTCTTAGGTTTCCTCAGCCTGGTCTTAACCTGAGTGTGGAATTATTATGTAGAATTCCAGACACAGGTAATATTGGGATTCTTAGGTTTTAAGTAAGATCTCCTTAGTAGCTGGATCTGGCCATATCTTTCATTTCAACACTGAAAAGTCAGACAAAAGTGATTCTTTGAGTTGCAGACCAACCTACTCTGCAAATCAAGCTTCAGATCAGCCAAAACTACATATTGAAACCCTTACTCCCAAAAAAGAAAATTAAAAACTTCTTTAGTCAAATTTATCTTCTAAATTTTTAGAGAAAGATGATAAACTTATTTCCTTCAAAGGAAACATTTAAGTAGTTTATCACATTCCTGTAATCGCAGAAGTAGGAATTCTGAGACAGAAGCTAAATCTGACCTGCATATAAGATTCCATATTATGAAGCAAAACATTAAAAAATAAATGCTGGCTAAGATATAGAAAAAAGAACCCTAGCAGCCTAATGATATAAATATAAATTAGTCCAACAACTATAGAAATCAGGATTGGGTGGTCTCCTGATCTAGCATATGACTCATTTATTCAGGACTTAGTATCTACCCAAAGAACTCAAAGTCACCATATGACAGAAAAACCTGCATATGATGTTTAATCAGCAGTAGTTAAAATAGTTAAGGTCAAAATAGTTGACCTAAGGTCAACCTATGTACCATTCAGAAAAGGAAAAGGAACAAAAATGTGATATGTATATACCAGCGTCCATTACTTGTATTTAAATTTATTTAATCTGTAATACATTTATGTATATGGTACATTACATTATTTATCCCTAGCATATAAGCATGTAATATATAATTGATGAATTAAGACATACAATAGTATTATCATGATAAAGTATAACACACCATGACTATTATAGACTTACAATAAATTAATATTAAATAGACATATCTTACACACCCCATTTTCATCATAACCTCATTATTCCATATGACTATCCCCTTCCACATTTGGTTTATCTATCTACCTTCTTCCATGAAACCAGCAACCTGCCCACATATACCCTTCTTCTTGCTCAGGGCCATATTTAATTTGGGAGTGACTAATGTGAAACTTTATCAGACATCTGCTTCTTACTTCAGGGCCATAGAATGTTTTTTTGTGTCCATATGTTCCCCTTAAATAAGACATTCCAATGATGTCTAATCAACCCATGCCAAACATAACTATGGTCTCCTGCATTTGGTATTTTGTTTTTATTTTTCTGTATTCTGTGACTCACCATAGTCCTCAAGGCATGAAAGTCAGGTTATTTGTATAGCTGGAATTCTCTATTCAAGTGTTATGTATGTACACTGGATATCATTCAAGACACATTAACAATGTTTTTAGACATGCAACTTAAATCAATACTAGCTTTGTAACATCAAGCTCCCTTTCCCCCAACTTGGTATTTACACTCTCTGACAAACCCCCAAAACAGAGATTTTAACTTCCAGATCTCCCCACCATTCTAGTAATTCACCAAATGTAACTTAAATTTCTGTATCTGTAAAATTTTAATGTGAAAATCTGACATTTTTGCCAATATATTTATAAGCCAAAATTCATAAGCAGAATTTCAGTATATTTTTATCATTCATGTATCTTAATAAGAAAGCAAAACACTGAAAATTTTTAGATGCATTTTCAATCCTATAAACATAAAAAGGTTTGGTCCTGGCCTTATAATTAATTAGAGGTAGAATTACACATGCAAAACTCCCTAAACCAGTGTCAAATCCCTATTTTTTTATTAAAACTCTTAGGAGGGGGTTTCAAGTACATTCTAATAGCTTAAGACACCTTGTCTAGCCACACTCCCATGGGACCTAGCAGTGATAAACATTAAGTAATAAAGGAAAGTTTGACTAAGTCATGCCTCACTAAGGGTTGATAAATTTCAGGACATCCACCATAGTCATATGATTAACCCAAACTAATTATTCTCTGTGTAAAACATGTTTTAAAAATTAAATCAATAGGAATAAATCCAACCAATATGTGAAAATTCATTATTGGAATTAAATTCTAGTATTAGCAATACACAATAGCTAAGATATCCAAACTGGGATTAGATACCCCACTCTGCTTAACCTTAAACCTAAATGTTTAAATAACAAAACTATTTGCATGAGATTGAAAAGCTGTCTAAGCTCTTTGATCTTATAGTCTATTGTGCTACTGTAAGTAAAGGATCAGGGAATACTTATGCTGGCTTTTCCAAAGATACCAGAGAAAACATGGTGAGGCATTTCCAAATGCATCCCAGTGGTCAGGTAGCTACTAACTAACTTGAGTCATAAAACAGTCACAAGGGTGTTTCCTAATGAATGACTCCTCAGTGATGACCAAATAAGTAGGCACTAAGTTATCAGCTACAAGAAAGAAATAATTTTCAAAGACACTATGAACTGTCTAGTCTCACGCCCCATTTTTTTTAAATCAGGGCAGTATCATTAGTCATCCCATTACTAGAACCCATTTTATTTGATAGCTCTTATGACATAGGAAATATATGTATCGTTTAAGTAGTTGTAAATATTTGTTTTGATATCTGTATGTGAAGTGTGACATAAATAGGACAAGAAATATTTTGAAATGCACTTGAATGCATTGGATAGTTATAAAATGTCCTGAGTATATGTGGCAGGATGATGAGTGTTTTCTTCCATTTGTAGGATACCATATATTGTCTTCAACCATCTTTTCTATTCTACAACTGCAAAAGTGACCATCATATTCTTGCTGTTTTTCCTGTTGGTTGGTTTTGGTAGTATTGTTGATCCTTCAGTACTCAACAAATTTCTTCAATTGTCAAACTTAAAAACATCTACCCAAAGTATTCCTCAGGAGGCACTGGGAAGTTCTAAGGGGGAAATAAAATGTCAATTGTGCTCTATAAAGAAAAGGATCATACAATTTCCAGACAATGGTTCTGAATTGATAGTCTCCTGTTCTCTTCTGAGAACCTAATGTAGGATTCAAGTTCAGAATTTTCTCAGAGATTCCTTTAGTATACACCTAATTTGGGGGTAAGATAAAATAAAACAAACAGTCAAGCAAACAAAAGGTAAAAAAAAGAAAAACAAATAAACAGAAAATACTGGTCCCCAAATCTGGGCTTGAAGGTTCCCTGTCATGTCAGTATTACTGAAGCACACATTAGAATGTTTTCTTTTTCCTTCCATCTGTATAAATGAATGCAATTTTCTAGATATTTGCAGTCCATTCAACATTCAATAGACATTTTTAAAATAGATATTGAAATACAGTGTACAGTTATTCACAGTCCTTGGATAGTCATTGAGGCATTTAATCACATTAGAGGGAAACAAACATTAGAGGGAATTAACTTTGAATAAAGGGAACACTTTCTGTAACTCAGGATGTTTAGAAGAAAGTACACCTCAACTGAATGTCTTATCTTTTGAGTTCACATGGTTTTGTCCCATGATAATTTCATTTCCTAATTACCTAGTTTGTTTTCCTGTTGTTGCTCTTGAATATGGTCATATTCCAGAAATTATTAGATTGAATAGGACAACTATTTTTTACTGATGAAAGTTAACAGTGTAGCAGATACTGTGAATGGTGTAATTACAGTGGTCAAGGAAGGCTTCTCAAAACAAATACATTTCATTAAGGAATCAATACTAAAATACAATAGAACTGGAAGCATAACAGTCTTTGTCACATCAAAAATATGATTCATTTCTTCCTCTAATAAACAAAGAAAACTTAGGGAGAATAGGGAAATGGGTCTTGATTCTCAGGAGATTAATTGAATGCTTTATGGTTAAATAAGAATTCTTTTGGTAATGTTGAATTTCTAATATGGCCAGATAGTCTCCTACTTTCAAAGGAAGAATTTACTCCATGATTATGGTAAAAAGTCTGGAAATACGGTTCTCAGCTGCACGACAACCTTGGTATCAATAAAAATATTTTATCATGAATTCATCCTTTTTCTCAAGTATCAGGCTTTCAAAAGGACTTCCATTGTCAGTCCTTTGGACCTTTTATTGACTTCCATCTTTCCTCTTTAAAGCCAATTAATTTACTTATTTAAGGGTTGCTTAGTGAATATGTATGTACCTTCATTGATCAAATTTTTAGACTAAGAAGCCATACATGGACTATAAAATAAACACACTATGTTTTTCAATTCTATTCTTTATTAAATTGAAAACAGAAAATACTTATAGGAAGAACTAATATTACCTAAAAAATTAGGATATGTAAAGGAACAGGGTGATAATAAAAATGCATTATTATTAAGCAATCTATGGGTACTTTACTAGCATATTATTTATTACAAATGGCAATGTTTTAATGTCTACCTGTTAGATATTTACATCGCTCTATACCTTTAACTCTCTGCAGGAAGTAGTTAAATACACACAAATTATGACCCAAGTGTATCCTTGATTTAGATACATAAAGTAAAAGTTCCTCTCTGAATTTGTGGAAGTTACTTTCAATTGATGGGGAATGTACTGTGTATGTTTATGCTATTGATTGTTAAATAAAGTTCTGCTTGGCCAATGAAACAGCAAGTTAGAGAGTACTAGGAGTCAAAGAGGATTCTGGGAAGTATAGCAGTAGGCAGGAAGTGACATAGGAACGAGACTCATATTTAAGCAAAGGAAACAGGAAGTGTCCCTCTTTCCCCTTCACCTCCTCCAGCATGGAATGTGAGCCACCAGCAAGAGAGGGTGCCAGTGAAAGGCATCCTCTATAAGATAAGTTTTATAAAATATTTAGATTTATGGTAATTAAGACAGAGCTAACAGATGAGAATCCTAGTCATTGGCCAAGCAGCATTTGAACCTAATACAAGTTTCTATGTATTAACTTGGGCCCTAACTCGGGTGGGTGGCTTGCATAAAGTGTACATGTGGCAGTGGGGCTTGGGGGGCTTTTGGTGGAAAGATTTGTCATAACATTTAATGGTAAAAGTTCTGATTCCATTTACAGTGCTTTGTTTTCCTACCAGAGAGTATGAAATCTATAGTATGGATTCTGGAATCTTCTAAGTCCAAAAGAGTGAACCAGTGTGAAATAGTGAAGAAATGTTTGAGATGGTTTGAAAAACATATGTGGAATCAGAATACAACAAAGTACATTATTTATCTTCAATGGCTAAGTTGGGTTTCACACTATAAATGTTTGAATTACAGGAATCCATGATTTGTTCTTTCATTTATTATTTTCTGGGCTTTCATCACGTATTTCCTCAATATAATCTACTGTGGAGTCTTTAAACTTTAACCTAAAGTATAATCTCAGCAATTAGATGGCATCAAATTTCACCTTATTATAAATTTAATACTGAGACATATTAAAAATAAAAATAAGATAAATGGAAATGTCCAACATTGATGATAAAATTCTATTTCATGTTTTTCATAAAATTTCTTTCAACCAAATCAAACTTCTTTGAAGGCTAAAGTTTGTATGCTGCTGTAGTTTTTGGAATTTTCTTTATAATAGTTGCATAATTCACATTTACAATTTACTTTTTAAATGGGATATGTTGTCTTTTAATTTTGAAGTATAATTTTAAGCGTTTTCTTTACAATACAGGTACCACAATTTTGATATAACTTCTGTTTAACTTTTTATCTATTATTCAGAGTTTTTTGAGGATTCTTCATTTTTTGAAGATTTTTTGACCCTTTATCATCACTGACATATCCCACAAACACATCCTTCTCAATTTTCAGTGTATGTCCTAAAGTTGATACTTTTAATAGCCTGAATTTAATCAGAAAAAAATACTTGTCAACTACCGAAGTATATGTCAGTAGGGGAACATACAGAAAAAAATAACAGTTCACTATCTCTCAATTTTTATAAAAATAAATCAATGTAAAGAAAATATTTATGGAGCATAGCCTGAAGGGCATTCTGTCCATACACTCATTAGGTTCATTTTAAATCTATTTTTGGACTAAGTTGGGCAATTAGAAAATCCCCACAGGATCATCTCAGCTACTGTGAGCTATGGCCATGACAGAATCATTAAATTGAAGAACATTAAGAAAAAGCAGTGTGGAGAATTTGTCACTGTTTTCTCTTGACTGAAAGTTGAAAATGTTTTCTGTTTTGTCATCCAAGGTCCATTTACAGTAATGCATTCCCCTTCAAATTCATTGCAAGAGAACTCAGGTACTTATTTTCAGCTTCTTTATTGAAAGAGATTAACACACCCTACATGTTCAAATATAAGTATTTTTTATCACAGTTTGCTTCTACAATTTATTTATTTAGAGCAACCAAAGTAGAAATATTATTAAAGACAAAAAATTGTATAGTGAATCAGAATGAAAAAAGTAGCTATGAAAATACACTGGTGAGTAAAGTTACCTTTCTCTTTTTAAAAGTATTATAAGACATACCAATTAGACATAATTGTGTATGTAAAAACCAAATGTTATATTACCTTAACTACATTAAAATATTCCCCTTCTGGGCTAGAGAGATGGCTCAGCATGTAAGAGTACTTAATGATTTTCTAGGGGACATGGTTTTGTTCTCATCACTGCATTTGTAAGTTCAGTTCCAGGATATCCAATGTCCTCTTTTGTCCTCCATGGTACCAGACATGCATGTGGGTGAAAATACATACATGCAAGCATAACACTCAAACACTTAAAATCTTTAAAAATAGTACCAGAAACAAACATTCTATATGTATATTGATTGTGGATGGCACAAGGCTATATAGTATGTACTTCTCAACCCTTATACTCTGTCAGAAAATACTAGGCAAGTTTTCCATGTAGAGTCTTACTGATATGAATGTGGTATAGTAGTGGAATGGATCAGTGTTCTTTCCAAAAGTCTGAGGGAGTCTTCTCTGAAGGAAATGCTTTTAAGTTGTTTAATATATGTCAGAATTAGATAAGGAAAAGGAATGAACCAAGAATTTCAAGGACAAAGAACATAGTTTCTTACTAGGGGTTGTAGTAAAATTGTAGTATACAATGAGTGACCACTGAAGAGAAAGAGAAAAATGTTTACTCAGTCAGTGAACGAGAGCAAAAATCAATTCCTCTTCTCCTGTTCTATTTTCACAAATTGCCTTCCTCTATCCATTACTAGTGAAAGCCACATCCTAAGACTTGTATCCTAAAAAACAAGCACATGTGTTCTCTCATTACTCTATTTGTGTACAAGGTAGTATTTGGCTTATCTCCTCAGACTCATTCTTGTAATTTATTTAAATGAATGCTAAACAGATGTGAGTATTTCAAAGACCTCACCTGCCTTTGGAGAATAAGCACTGATAGGTGAACTTAGCCATTTACGATTCTATAGAAGCTCTCATATATCTGCATATATCACCATGGTAGGGGATTTTTTGCATAGTGTTGTAGTTGCAAGAGTCTAAGTGATGAGAGGAGGAAAGTAACATCTTTTGATGTTTGCACTGGAACTTGCAAGGTACCATGTTCTCATGTTCTTATTCCCAAGGTATGTAACACTGTATTTCATATTATAGAAGTGGGATAATGGATGGTGAAATAATTCTCTAATAAGAAGATAAGAATTATGTAATTTATAGTAAATTTCACTACCAAGTAGCATAGTTCAAGTTATTAAATATTATAGATTTTTCCATTATTTTAATTAACATATAATAATGATTATATATGCATCATAATGATTTAGTACATGTAGACAACATACAATGATCAGATAAGGGTAAATTAATTTCAATCTATTTAAACATTTATCATTTACTTATAATAGGAAACAGTGCTGAACTCCAGGGTCTACAGGCTTTCCCATCTATTCTTCCTGAAATCTAGACCACTATTCTCCCTGCTTAGTGCAAACACCTTTTGTTTATTCTATACATGATTGAGATCATGCTTTGTTTGTTTTTCTATATTTAGCTTACTTCACTTTAGATAATATTATTTCTTAGAATTCTCAATTACATGTGTCTGGTATATCATCATAATTTGGAGAAGTTGGCCTGCCCCAGGAGGTAAAAGAGTTTTTTTGTTTGTTTGTTTTGTTTTTTCCTCCATTTTTATTTAAATTAGAAACAAGATAGTTTTACATGTCAATCTCAGATCCCTCTCCCTCCCTTCCTCCCCTGCACCCCACTAACACCCTTCTTATCCCATACCAATTTTGCTTCCCAGGGAGTGTGAGGTCTTCCATGGGGGGGGGGTCTTCAGAGTCTGTAATATCCTTTGGGATAGGGCCTAGGCCCTCCCCCAAGTGTCTAGGCTGAGGGGATATATGTCTATGTGAATTGGGATCCCAAAGTCCATTCCTATGCTAGGGATAAGTACTGATCTACTACAAGAGGACCCATAGACTTCCAAGGCCTCCACACTGACATCCACATTTATGGGGTCTGGATCAGTCCCATGATGGTTTCCCAGTGATCAGTCTCCAGGCCAAGAGCTCCCCCTTGTCATTTGACCTGTTTCTGTGGTTTTCACCATCCTGATCTTGAACCCTTTGCTCATCACTTCTCCTTTTCTGCGACTGGATTCCAGTTCAGTTCAGTGTTTAGCTGTGGCTGTTTGCTTCTACTTCCATCAGCTGCTGGATGAAGGCTCTAGGATGATATACACGGTTCCCTGTGGAAGGGGAAAGGGACAAGATCTCCTTAGCAAATTGGGAGCATGGGTGGAGGGGAGAAGTAGCAAGAAGAATGATAAGGAGAGAAGAGGAGGGGTGAGGAGGACATAAGGGAGGAGGAAGTTTGTTTAGGGGGAAGAATAGGGGAGAGCAAAATAAGAGATACCATCAGAGAGGGAGCCAGTATAGATTTAAAGAGAAATCAGGCACTAGGGAAATTTCCAGAGATCTACAAGGATGACATCAACTAATCATCTAAGTGACAGTGGAAAGATTTCCTTAAAGGCCCTCCCCTGATAATGTGATTGATGACTAACTTATATGCCATCCTAGAGGTAAAAGAGGTTTAGAAAATCTCATGTAAATGGAAGCAAAAATTAAAATATTTTGCAAAGATGGCAGAATGTAAATTAACTATGCAAAGAGAGAAGTGTTGTTTTCAGGGAGAACATGTAATCACAGTTACAGGAAAGAGGCATTCTCAGCCAAATTTTAAGGAAGTTAAATTTTCTAACTTAGTCACAAAAGTTTGAAAAATGCATTTTACAGAGTTTACTTTGCCTCCAACCAAAATACATGCTTATTGTATTAACTTGATGTAATTGACCGCTTAATCTCATAGAGAGTGGCACTAATAGGATTCATGGCTTTGATGGAGTGGGTGTGGTCTTGTTGAAGGAAGTGTATCACTGTGGGAGCAGGCTTTAAGGTTTCCTATGCTCAAGATACTGCCCAATGTATCAGTGGACTTCCTGCTGCCTGAGAGATGCAGGACTCTCACCTACTCATGTAGCACCATGTCTGCCTGCCTGCTATCATATTCCCTGTCATGGTAATGTAGTGAACCTCTGAAACTTTAAGCGAGCCAGTCAATTAAAAGTTTTCTTTATACAGGTTGCCATGGGATGGCATATAAGTATGTCTTTCTTAGAGTCCTCCTTGTTTCCTAGCTTCTCTGGAGGTATGGAATGTAGCCTGGTAATCTTTTGCTCTTTGTCTAAAATCCATATATGAGTGAGTAAGTAGAAGCAGACACTCACAGCTAAACACTGAAATGAACTGCAATTTAGTTGCAGAGGATGAGTGATGCACAAAGGGGACCAGACCAGAATGGTGAAACCCACAGAAACAGCTGACCTGAACAATGGGGTTCTCTTGGCCCCCAGACTGATCTCTGGGAACCCAGCATGGGATTGATCAAGACCCCATGAATGTGGGTGTCAGTGAGGACACCTCGGAAATCTATGGGCCCCCTTGTAGTAGATCATTACTTATCCCTAGCGTAGGAATGGGCTTTGGGAGCCCATCCCACATAGAGGGTTACTCTTTGAGCCTAGAAACATGGTGATGGGCCTAGGCCCCATCCCGAAAGTTATGACAGACTCTGAAGATTCCCTCTAGAAGGCCTCACCTTCCCTGCAGAGCAGAAATGATATGGGATATGTAGAGTGTTAGTTCTGGGGCCAGAGGAGGAGGGGAGGGAGAGGCAACTGGGGTTGACATGTAAAACAATCTTCTTTCTAATTCAAATTAAAAAAAAGGTGCCATGGCCATGGTGTCTCTTCACAGCAATAAAACACTAAGACACTTAGTTTAAGCAGGCACACAGATTATATTACTATTCAGTAAAATTCACAGTGAAACTTTCACATTTAATATTAAAAATAATATGTAGAGAATTGGAAAATGGTTCAGTGTTTAAGAGCACATAGTTGTCCCGCAGATGGCTTAGATTTGGTTTCCACCAGTCCCATTGGCTGGTTCATAATTGGTTATAACTCCAGCTCCAGGGTGCCTTTTTCTGACAACCCTGACATTTACACTCAAGTGTATATACCCACACAAACTTATATACACATAAATACACATAATTGAAGAATAAAAAATATAGACATATGTTAAATGCTGGAATTTTTCAAATAAAAATGCTTGTTTTTATACTATTTAAAATTCTAAAACTTAAATCTAATTCCCATTTTAAAACTGATCAAACTAAAATTAAGTAAGCTGTCAAAAAACATGCTATGTCTTTTCTAAAATAGCTATGCCATAAAAGGAATGTTGTTCCCATCTGAAAAGTGAGATGATGGGACGGATGGACCCTTTCTAAGGCAGCTTTTCTTTCATTTGTTACTGAAATATCAATCACATGGAGAAAGTGGAAACTGTATAATCCCAAACAAGAACTCAAGAGAGGGTACATTTCCTCCTGTAGAATGCTGACCTTGTATCTCTGGGACTTACTGGCTTAGAACCAAGAAACTTCAGGTTTTTTTGCCATAGGTAACATTATTTAGCAACAAGAATGTTACTGCTTTCAAAAAGGACTTTCTGACTATACACAGAGAATCCAGATGCTTCAGTTATAAAATCTTCCCTATCTTTTTTGTAAATACAAGCAAGTATCTTCCCAATGGTAATCCTGTGATAGCTTTTAATTTTTGACAAAACAGGCATATTGCATCCAAAATGATAATAATGTATTTAATTAATACCACTTCTGTGTTTTACTAGTAAATTCTGTGACAAACATGGCTCACTGGAAAAGACCTTGGCTAAGTCTAGCTAATGGATCTACAGAGTTCTGACTTCTATCTACAATTATGCTCTACCATTCACAAGGCAAAGTTCAAGGTACAGCTTTTTAAGTGAGGGTTCGAAAACAGTTTCCCTAAGTACTTGTAAAATTTTCATATTAAATTTGTAATGTGCACATAATGTATTAAGAATGTGATTCATTTTTTCAGGTCACTAGCAGCTCAAAATATGACAAAAAGTTAAAAGTGGCCTTTTATGGGTTTGAACATAAAAATTAAAACCTTTTTTCTGATTCTTTGCTTCCTGGACCATCTCCAGGGAAGCTCCACTCAGCCCAGATTGAGTGGGTTAACCTGTTGCCCTCAAGACTATTTGTCTCCATGGAATTCTCCTCATTTATTCTCAAAGGCACCTTTCCCTTCACAGCCAAACCAGCAGAGAAGTTTTTATACAGAAAGAGAATTAATCATGTGTTTGTCATGGTGCACACAAAATAAGTCATTTGATACAATCGAGCAAACTGCTAGATGTTAGTTTACTCCAAAGGAGTTTACAATACGTTAGTCATACCCTCCTCAGGAGGCAGGCATGATTGATGGCAAGGTAAAATATTTTAATTTTCAATTTGCACAAACAGCATTCCCCTTCAAAAACACATTTTAATGTAACCTCACTGTAGTAGGAAGGCATTTAAGATGTTTCTATCAAGAGATCTAAGGCATTTTTGACCCAATCCTGAATATCAAAGGTGAAAGAGGTGATAATATGAAGACGGATTATAAATTACCATTAACAATTAAAACTTTATAGCTATTTTAACTTGCATGTTATCATTTTTAATTATGTAATAGTTTATATCAATTTTAGCTTGAGTGAATTTTTGCATTTGATATATTTTTGCTACAGTCTTAACTAATAATGGCACTGATATTTATGTAAGCAAATTTCTTCTCTTAACATTACCTCATGATGTGGTTGAGAAGCAATCTGAGAGAGATCATTTAACTAAATTTCTCTGTAAACGTCCCAAAGGAAAAAAAACATGAATTTCTCTCAAGATAACAAAACTAATAATGGAAAAATAAATTAATTTTAGAACCTCTAAAGAAATAGGTAGCAATAATTGTTAGATATAATTCTAATATAGAAATATATATTTTAAACATTTTAAAATGAGAATACCTCCAAAGCTTCCAGAATCTGCTTATCTTTGTGCAGACACAACTACATGTTGTCTTTTGAGTATCTTTGCTTTACATCTGGCCGATACTTTGTGGAATATAAACACACTTTTGAAAATTAGGATAGTGTTTCAAGCAATCTATGAAATGGTCATATTCAAAGTTTTTATTTTGATAACAGTCCCAATGTTTTGCTATTACAAACCGCCACAGAAACTTTTGTCACCAAACAGGTGAACTTAGCTACCTTGAATATGTCTTCTACACCAGAATCGTGACCAGAGAGATAAGGATGTTCTCCAGAATGGTCACAGAGGTAGAAATTAAAGATGATAATTAGCTCCAATATATTTTACCATCATGTAGAAAACTCCATTTAGGTAACATAATTTTTTTTTTTCATGGATGATCTCTGCAGTAAAAAGGAATTAGAAAAATGTAAGCTTTTACTTACAGTGGAATTTTAGGTTCTCTTTTGGTTTTGTTTCATTCAACATCTTGTCTATTTTTTTAATTAGAAACAACACTGTTTTATATGTCAAACCCAGTTCCCTCTTCCTCACCGCCTTCCCTACCACCCACCGCAACTAAAACCCTATCACATACCAAAGTCCACACCTGTGCTAGGGATAAGTACTGATCTACTACATGAGGCCCCATGGATTTCTGATATCTCCCCACTGACACTCATGTTCCTGGGGTCTGGATCAGCCCCATGCTGGTATCCCAGCTATCAGTGTGGGGACCAAGGGTTCCATGTTGTTCAGGCCAATTGTTTTTGTGGGTTGCACCATCCTGGTCTGGACAACTTTGCTCATCACTTGTCCCTCTCTGCAACTGGAATCCAGTTCAATTCAGTGATTAGCTGTGGGTGTCTGCTTCTACTTCCACCAGCTGCTGAGGGAAGGCTATAGGATGGTATATAAGGCAGTCATCAATCTTATTATCATAGAAGGGCATTTAAACTAGCTTCTCCTCTGTTGCTTAGATTGTTAGTTGGTGTCATCTTTCTAGATCTCCAGACCTTTCCCTAGTGCCTGATATCTCTTTAAACTTAAAATGTCTCCATTATGGCATCTCTTGTTTTCCTCTATTCTTCCCCTGACTCAATCTTCCTGCTCCCTCATGCCTTCCTCACCCCTCCTCTTCCCCCCATCTCATTCTCCTAGCTCCCTTTCCCCTCCCCCATGCTCCCAATTTGCTCAGGAGATCTTTTCCCTTTTCCTTTCTACAGCGGACCATGTATGTCTCTCTTAGTGTCCTTGTTTCCTAGCTTCTCTGGAGGTGTGTATTGTGGGCTGGTAATTCTTTGCTCTATGTCTAAAATCCATATAACATCTTGTCTTTAAATACTCAATATTATGAGAGTATATACCATCTCATAACTCATCTCATAAATGTCATATCCTTGAGATAGGGACGAGGTCCACCACCCCCACTCCAACCTGGCCCCTGTGTCTTGCCTCAGGGAGTATCCCTCTATGTGGAATGGGCTTCCATTCCATAAGAAGGCCCCAGGTCTTCTTATGTTTTAAGCCATATTATATATTCTATAAGGAATTATTGACATTGCATTCAATCCTTTGAATTCCATTTGGTCAGCAGAAATATAACTTCAGTAGCCCCATCCAAGGTCATGTAAAGATCAATTAGGTTCTTGATGATGTTTCCCTGATGTACTTTCACTATTTATCTCTTTGCAAAGATAATGCAGACATAGCATTAAGAGTGTTACAGTTGTTATCAGACTTTCACCATTTTCTTAATATCAGCTTTAGTTTCCTAGACTAAGGATTTCTGTGGTAGTTGTCAAATGGTGACTACTTAGTTCTTCATTCCTTCTTTATTTCTTAATTGACATCCAATTTAAGAAGAAATTCATTTACTTAGCAAAAGTCATAGGACCATACATTAGTAACTCTTCATATCCATTCTACTTCTACCGTATCACTTTTGTTTGGTGCTCAGATTACTAGGTTTGATAGACTTTCAATCATGCACTGGTTTTGACAATTTTTGATACAACACAAATGCAATGTGTCCTTAAAACTAATTTTACTCTTAGTGTGGTAAAAATTATAGCCTTCTCTTTTCTGTCCTAGGTGTACAATCTGCAATTCCTTTTGAGATCTCTGAATTTTTAGCATCTAGTGATGTCAAGAATGCAAAAGTAAGCCATTCTTGCAGCCACTGTGAAAGAGTTACTATAATTGTTAGCCTCTCACAGATTTTGTGAAATGTAGCTGAGGAACACATTACTCTTTATTCAATATTCATGACATTTTCATTTTTTTACTGTATGCTCAAACCCACTGTTTTATATTCATCCTTTAATTCAAATTCAACCTCACAGGAATTATTCCAGTTGCTTCCTCCATCTCTTACCCTTAATTTTTTAAACAGGGGAAGTCTCCTGCCATCCTTAGTTATCTGTGTATTTGATAAATTTGTTTTCCACTAATCAATGTCAAGACACTGTTTCAGATCCTTCTTTGTTGAAACATTTACATTCTGCATCCCTAGAAACATTCTGAGAGATGATCTCTGGTCTCTGAGGTGGGTCCACCATTTCCTGTCAACAGAGCTCTGAGTATTTTTCACTCCCACAGTTTTCAATCTTATAGTGCACTGCACTCTAGCACCTAGATAATAAATACATTCTCATTTAACTTGAGCATGGCTGATGTCCTTTATGGTGGATTTTTCAATAAGCACGTAGTGGGAACAAAGGAAAACCTAGATAGCAGGATTGCATCATAGAAACAAAACATGAAATAATTCACCATTCTTTATGAATGTTTCATATATTCCAACAATAGTGGCAAAGGAATGTAGCTGCTCATACATGTTGCTGGCATGTGTGAACTTTCTCAGTGATGTGGTGCATTTCCTTACATGCCAATCCATCTCTTGATTTGCATGCTCTGATACAATCTTGAAGCACTACCTGTAAGACCCCAAATTCATTGGCTTTGGCTTTAATCTTCCATGGTCATTATTCTGAGTTTAAAGGGCCATTAGAAAGCACAGGTAAAACTGGCAAATGCCTCATTTCATAATGCATTATGCTTTGGAGCCCATTCTTATTTATGGAAATACCCAAACATTTTAGTACCCCTAGTAAGAAAGGAATGAGGAATTATAATCTTAGAAGTAATTCCATATTTCTGGCATTCTTGTTGTTAGCTATGTTTTTATCTTTGCTGCTGTCATGATATCTTTATGTCGTCGTGTGTATCTTATGCCAACACCTTTGTGTTCTATGTACTTGTCATCTAGTGTAAAGTGTATTGTCTAGTGTAATTGGAATTTATATTCCCATGCTATCTATTTACCACCAAAGCTCACTGGAATTGGTCAGACTCTTAACTCTCTGAAGCAGTCAGAAATATGAATTGTAAATATTTAATACAAATTCTACCAGGTACTTCCTGTAATAGATATTTTGTTACTGTTAGATTATTTGAATTTGGTATAAATGTTTTCTGAAGTTGACAAATTATGTTTTCATAACAACCCCAGAAAAAGTAGCAGGCAACCTGGTGTCACTAATTTTCAATCATCCAATGTTATAATGCAAACATGACTGAATCCTGCAGCAAGATGGGAGAAAATGATTTTACTAAACTCTTAATTCCACTGAAATTGTTATTTAAATTTGTCAGCTCAGGGTATACCGTATGAGAATTGCAAAAAGTTCATGTTGCCTGATTTGAGATTTTTTTAAATCTGCAAGTTATAAGCTGTACCCCTTAAATTATTATAAATGTATGTCCTTGGATGATAACAGTTGTCAACCAAAGCATGTGTGCATGAGTTTCATTTCATTGCATCCTGTACATGAAAAATCAATGCCTCAATATGATTCCATAAGAAGGTTTTAAAGCAATTTTTGTCATCTAAAACAAATTTTGTTATTTGAATATCAGAATTATCTGACTATAAACTTATTTTGAATAAGATATTATTGATCATAGTTAATATGTCATAACTGACATGCTTGTTACCCTTGAATGCTGTATCCTTATAGCAGCAAAAATATGGATATAACCAGAATAAAACAACCATTAGAGCTAAATAGTTCTGGGTTCTAAATCCCATCTGTGATATTTACTCACCGATGTCCTTAGGCAAGTTAATTACTATTACTTTTCTCACCCATGAAGGAAATAATACTAACAAGTACTAAACAGAGTTGGCATGAAGTTCAGTGAAGCGATACGTACAAATAGGAGCTACATGCCTCAGGACATAGTTCAGCACAATATGCTACCTTCCCATTATTAATAACTGTGCCCATTAGGAGATTATTCTGATGAAATCAGCTTTTACACAACAGTGTGCATTAGCAATGCAAAATCAATTAACAGCTTCTTTTTCCTGACTTCTTCTATTGTTGAGACTATAAGGCCCAAAAGATTTGCCTTCCAGCTTTCTCTTTAGCTATAGTGTGTCATGAGACTTTTTTTGTGACCAAGGAAGTAGAAGCATGATGTTAGTCTTGGAAAAAGATTTTAAAGGAACAGGTTCAAATGACAGTTTAAAAATGGCAAGGATGAGAGCAATGAGGAGAAAGGAGGGTGTTAGGGTGGGAAGGGAAGGAGAAAATGTAGGAGGAATGGGGAAGGGGAAGAAGGGAAGGAAGGGAGGAAAGATTGAAGATGCTTTTGAGCACTGTATCAGCAGCAAGGCATCTGGATCAGTTGGACTTTTCTAGTTTATTACATTCTTCTCTCGATAAGATTGCAACTTTATTTGAATTTAGTTTTATGGGCACCAACTAATCTGTGTATTTGTTCAATAGAACTCATTTAATCTTCCTTTTTCTCTTCAGACAATAGATTTTCTATAGCACTTATCAACTGGCTATCTGCTATTATCCATCTTTTCTTAATGCCTGTACCTGGTCTACCAGGTATTATAACTTTCTTATAGCTTTCCCAAGCCAGCACCACACAGAGTGAAATCGAATGTGAAAAGGCTTATGACTCTCCCATCTGGGGCCCTGTCCTCTGCTTTCATTATGTTAATTGCAGGGTAGTGCTCTTCCATTCGGGACTGTGTACTTGATTTTATTTTATAAAGAAAATATTTTTTTCTGAACTCTTCATTGATTTGAGTCAACAAATGCCCATGTGGAATTCTCATCCTTTATAAAGAATAAAATTTTCAAATCAAATTATCTATTGTATATTTAAATTATAGAAATTGCCAAGCTTCTTTTGAGGTGTTTCACATGCCATGATTATGCTTTTAATAGTAGTACTTATTAAAAATTAAAATTTATAGAAATAGAACTAAATCAATTTAAATGGCTTAACTTGTTTTGGAATAACCTGCATTGTTTTGGACTTGGTGTTTTTCAATGTTTGCATGTTTGATGTTCTGGAATATTCTTTAAAGTGATGAGCTTTTCAATATTGTGTGCAATCCTGAAATCTACACAGAAACTCTCCTTCTAGTTTTGTGGCAATGATCAATGTCTGGAAATATTGCAAAAGTACCTTGAAGGCAAAAATCTCCGGAGGCAGCAGCCAGTAGTTTAATTTTTACCTCTTTGTAATTGTTATGTATCATTTCTCATCCATAAATAGAATTTTCTTGTCATTTAGGAATATGTTAGATATTTTGAGTAATTTTGCATTCTATTTTTTATTATCTGCACTTTAAATTTATGGGTGAATAGTCTTTATTCTTTAATGATGGTCTCTTATTCATGAAAGGAAACATGCTTGGAGAATGAAGGGAAGACCTGTCCTAAAAAGGATCAGAAAATCATTCCATGAGATCCAGTGGCAAATACGTACTCCCCATTTCAGGAAAAATGCCTGTGGCTTCTGCATCCTGCTGTGTTCTGTTGCGCTTGTGTTTTGACACTCACCATACTGCTTTTATGGGTCATCTTTTACTCCTGGACTCTACTGTCCTTCAGGTATTCTCTGCTTCTGGTTAAGGCCTACATACTCTTTGTAACTATTCTCTACTTCTCTCACCACATTCCTTAGTACAGAGGGTCTGTACACACACCTCCAAGTTCAATGTATGACATTGCCTTCTCACCACAGCCAAGGACTCCAGTCTGCCTTACACCAGTATCTTCCCGAGAGAACATTGTATGGACTCAATTCCTGATCATATAAACTTGAATCTGTTGGGCTGTTTTTTACTTTCTTCAATTTAACTGTGCTACACACTTTTAAGTCAACTTGATACAAGCTAGTCATCTAAAAGGAAGGAACCCTAGTTAAGAAAATGTCTCAGTAAGATCAGGCTTTCAGCTGGGTGGTGGTGATGCATATCCTTAATCCCAGCACTCAGGAGGCAGAGACAGTAGGATCATTTTGATTTCAAGGCCAGCCTGGTCTACAGAGTGAGATCCAGGACTGTCTGGAAAAACCAATTTATGCCATTTTCTTCATTAGTAATTGATTGGAGTTGGATGGTGCCACACTGAGCTGGTAGTCCTGGGTTCTATAAGAAAGCAGACCGAGCAAGCCAGACTAAACAATCCAAATAGCAACACCATTCCATGACTCCTGCATCACCTTATGCCTCTAGGTTCTGCTTCTGTTTGTGTTCTTGTTCTGACTTCTTTTGATTATGAACAGTGACATGGAATTGTAATCTGAATAAACCTTTTTCTCCGAAAGTTGCTTTGAGCATGTGGTTTCACCACAGCAATAATAACCTTAACTAGAACAGTAACTCTTCAAACAATTAGAGATTAGAGACAGAAACTATTCAAACTCATCCATAAAGCTATCATTAGTCTCCATATAAGTATTTCCATCTGTATTTCAAAAACAAAATATTATTATGTTGACTGACAGTAAATCAAATTGGTTCAGAGTTATCAGATAATTTTGTAATAACTTCAGTGAATATTTAATATAAAAGACACTGGTAAAATCATAATTGGCATCATTTCATTATGGTCTAAATCATTAGCCAGCAATGTCCCATGCTCAGGCCATCTCTGGAAAGCTGCCTACCTATAGGTTACTTGGAACACTGACAAAGTTCTATATTTCCATTTTGACTGGAACTACATTTTTGCTGTAACAAAACCCATGTGTCCTGCAAGACTAACAGTCCACTCTCTGGTGCTTTACAGAAATAGCTCCCAAATGGCTTATTCAAAGAATGTCAAGGAAGCTGAAGGACAATTAAAATGTCAGTGTGTTTCATCAGAGCCTTCAGTAATCATGCAGTTCCTGAATCATGCTCACCCTTAATTTTATCTGCCCGCACCCTTAAATTTCACTGGAGCTAATTAAATTAACCTGTTTAATGTCCACACAAATGAGCCCTTTAAAGTTTTGTTTCTCTGTAGAAATATTTAGCTAGTAGTAGCTAGTGTGCTACTGGGTATTTTTTTGTTTTGTTTTGTTTTGTTTTAACCAGCATGTTTTCTTGCCAGTTTTTGTGTTGTTTACTTTTTAGCTTTTGTATAGTGGACATGAACAGTATTGATTTTTAGGGTGCAATAAGGTGTATTTGTATATGTTTACTTGTAGAGTGAGTGTATAATGCAATGAATATATTCACAATTTCACATGTTTATCATTTATATACTACTAACATTTAAAAGTCACTGTGTCTGCAATTTTGAAGCATACTATATGTATTTATTAACCGTGGTCACTATCTTTTTTGACATGTCAAAATAATTACTGCTCTCTTCTGAGTTTTGCACTACTCTTTGAGGGATTATTTATCTTCATGTTTGCTCTGGAATACTTTCTGAAATGTTTTCTATTTAATGCACTACAATGTTTCTAAAGGAAAATTTTTATGACCAACATAGGAGAAAACACTTGGTTAAGTGAAAAATGCAGTGTTTTCCCCAGCCAGATGCTAGGAATCTTATCAAATTAAATAAGATCCATCTGTGATCAGAAATCATGCTGCAGTAGCAGTAATTTATTAGTAATTTGTAAGTGATTTGTTTCAATATATAATCCCCAAAAATAAAACAAAAAAAATAAAACAAAACAAAACAAAAAAACAACAAAAAGACAACCAAATGTGTATCTGTTACATGTACTACTGTAAAGGGTTCAACTTTGGTAAGACTGATAGTATGAAGTACTGTTCTGGACTTGGCTTCACTTCCTGACTTGTCACTGTGCTTCAATTCACTATTTAAAGATGTTTTAACACTCTGAAGGCAGCATGCTATGGTCAGAAGTATTTACCTAACAAACTGTTTATTGCATTTACAAACTAAATATTTTTTAATCATTTATTTTAAAAACTGCTTTTTCTGATACTTGTGCAATCATTGCACTTAGTTAATGAACAAATAAAAGATGAGGCCTTATCATATGCAAAAATTGTCCTACAACCTAGAAAATAGCATACCAATAATTATGACAGTTGATCACTTAGTAACATTGGTAGGCTCTGAGAAATGCATCATTAGGTTATCTTGTCATTGTGTGGGCATTGCTGAGAGTCCTCACACAAATTGTCATGGATGATCTAAATCACAGCCACGCTATGTCCTTAGCATGTTCCTGCTATCACATCTATATGACATGTTACTATTCTTAACATATTAGGCAACTGTTCTAAACATAGAAAAGGTACAGTAAAAACTTGTTCTTGTTTTGTTTTGTTTTTGTATAAGATAAAACTGGATTCTGTTGCCTAAATCACTACGATTCTGGTTTGTGGGATTACCACTAGTTGTGTTATGCTGGACAGTGATACTAAACATTTAGGGAGCACTAAGTTTACTTTAAAACTTCTTCAATTGTGAATTAAATTAGTCTGCCATAATCTACAGTAGTTTATTATAACTTTGAAGTATGTATCTGTAGTTCTCTTTAGTGGTGCTATATTATCAATATTCAAGTTTTAAAAACTCAAAAACACAGCATGGGACTTCATTCCATTAATTCCTTTGTGTTAAAAATGTTACACATTCTTTCTGTATTTCAGAGAAATAGATTTATTTGTTGATTACTGCTGTTTCAAAACTAACATTGCTCATCAATGTGTCTAGTAAAAAGCACTCTTCTTCACCATTGAAGGATACACTGCAATTTCTACTTATAAGATAAATCATAGAAATTTTGAGATATTGTCCTCTGAAAATAATCTAGAGCATTTGAAAAATGATAGCAAAATGTTACTAATTATTTGCTTCCCATTAATATTGAAAGCTATCTGACACGATTATGTAATGATTATAGGATAAAATGTCTAGTTTGTAATTCATAAATGGTCTGGTATCATTGTGAAGTATGCTTCCCTATTTGTGCTACTAGAGTTCAGATATAAAAGCATGCAATTACCTGTTTTTATTTTTTGAAATATTTGTATGTCATAAATTGTTTTAATTACAAGATGAATGATTATAATTTGGAATATTCAAAGAAATGCACAGAGATCAGTTCATATTTTAGCCTCAATAAATCATGTCAAAAACCATGTAAATAAAATGCAGAGGCTTAAAGACCTGAGCTTTTATCCCTTACCCCAGATCTGAAGAATATATAGCAGGCATGCGAATTTGAGTCAGAGAAAAAGAGCTTTCTTATATGCACACCATATTCAGAAGATCAATTAGCATCATTGATTCTACTTAGAATTGAAATATCATAAAAGAGAAACAGAAAAATAAACCTAAATATTTTATTCTTCAAGAAATGGCTGTAAAATATTATCTCTACTAACAAAGAGACAAAAAGATCCTTCACAGAGTTTCCTTCTAAGAAAAATAAAATGTTGACATTGTACGTAGCTTGGAATGTGACCCTGGGTTCCCAAAGTCATGATAGAGACATTAGCTTGATTACAGTATATTATATTTGTTTTCCACCATATGTAAAACACAAAATGTATCCAGAGAAAATGAAAGCAAGTAGACTGTACCATTTGTATACTCAGTTCCCTTCTTCAAAACTCTAAGACTTCTATAACACACTTACAAAATAAAGGAATTTTTTAATGTATTAGCCATGAAATACACCTTTTTATCATTCTTAAGATTTACTTCTTAATTATTTTTAATTATTTGTAAGCATTTGTATGATTATGAGTGCACTTCATGTGAGTTCAGTGCTGCTGTAGACCAGAAGTAGGCATCAGATCCTCTGAATGAAGAGTTACAATCAATAGTGTACAGTATGCTTGGGGTACTGGGAGTCTAACTACAGTCCTGTGAAGGAGGAGTAAGTGCTCTTAGCCAGTAAACTAGCTCCATCCTACACATTAACATTTTAAAAATTTCCACAAGTTCTTTATAGCCACCAATATTCTATACTTTTTATTTTAATAATTTTTTAAAGAAAGATTGATGCTTGTTTTACAGGTTGCCAGCGTGATGTCTGGTTTTGAATAAAAATACTTCAAACATATAAAACTTTTATCCTTTAATCTGACATAGAAATGTCACTAACAAATTGTGTAATTTTTTAGATACACAGTGCAAAATTAATTTTTAAGACAGGTATTTGTTGAAAAATAAAGTTATATCAATACAAATTTGCAAGCAATAAATCTTTTAAAAACTAACACAAAAGGGTAGTGTGCTTTTAACTGTATATTTAACTTAGAAAATGTAATTTGAATTTGGAGAATGGTCTTTGTACAGTTAAATTCTCTTATTTATATGTAGCCTTTTGAAGACTTCAAAAATGAGTAAAGCCACACCCTTAAAGAAAATGGACTCTCACTCTCCCAGCAGTTATCAGTCACAAATACTTCCCTATCTAGTAATGAGACTTTCCTGTACACCTGCTGGGATTGTGTCCTGCTTGAGTTTATACAGACTTTATGCATGCTGTGACAGCTTCCATGTTTCATTGTGTTCAGTTAATACTGTCCCTAGTAGTCATGCATTGACATTTGGCTCCCTTTCCACTCTACTCCACAATAATCCATCAAAGTGCCAGTGGGAGAAAAAACACACACACACACACAACCAAAAATATATGGGCAAAATAAAAAGTACTTGACTTCTTATTAAGGAAGAATACAAAGTTGGGTAAGTATGGAAAGGTGGTGGATGGTAGTGGTTGAATAGGTTTAGAAGACATTGTATGGAATTCTCAGAGAACTAATGAAAATAAGACAAATGGGAAAAAGTGAAATGAATAAAACAGTTCCCAGAAATTGTAGTTGTTGCTGAAAGTTTTCTTGTCCTGCCAGGTACCGCTGCTGCTTCAGTCCCAAATAAACACACAGAGACACTATATTAATTATTAAACTGTTAGCTGATGGTTAGAGCTTCTTATTGGCGAGTTCTTGCTATCTCTCTCTTAATTATTAACCCATAACAAATAATCTATGTATTTCTACATGGTTTTGGCTTACCAGAGAATGCACAAACTTGTTACTCCTATGTTGTCTACATGGGTACTACTTTGGTAGGCTCTCTTTGCCTATCTTTCCGAGAATTCTCCTCGTATCCTTAGTCCCACATATATTCCTGCCTCATTGGCCAAACAGGGTTTTTATTCATCCACCAATAAGAGAAACATATATACCAAAGGACATTCCCCATCAAGTAGTTAATATAATTATTATAGTATTTAATGTTGAAAATATAACAAACTGAAAAAGAGTACAATGATTTTATTCCAGTGTCGACTAAGTTGACTTTTATGATATCATCATATATGTTTATCTAAATCTGATGGATGATTAATATTTCTTTTTTATACCATGTATTCTTTTGGCACTTGTAATGGCAGCGTTTTTGTAGAGCTGCCAACTTGGTTAGAGGCAGCAGGCTTCCTGATTCTGTATGGATTTGTACTTGTCATGACCATAAGTTACCATCTTATAGGGTTCTCAACTGTAATTGCAGTGCAGTCTCTGAACATTGAGTACCCTCTCTCTTCCTTTTACTCAAGGAATATATTTGAAATATCCTCAGTGAATATATTTGAAATATTAGAACCCAAAAGATGTTACCAAATTCTATAAAAAATTGAATTTAGATATTACTGTGTAGAATATATAAAAAATAACAAATAGACCAATTCTAACAATATAATGAATATGTTCTTTTCTTTCTCAAAATAATTTGTCATATTTTACTCACTCTTGTTTTGACTATATGAGTGTACATGATACATGATAATATGAATGAAGAAGAATGATTCTAGGAATTGTGGTAACCTGTTAATCAATCATTCATATTTTTACTTCATAACAACACTGGAAAACTATAGTCATCCATCTGATAACTAAGAATTTTATTAACGTATTTATATGTGAATAGTGAACATTTGTGTGACTAGACTTACTTAGAAAAGCAGGAACAATTAACACTAGGGTTTCATGCTATCATATTGTTTTATATTTACTTAAAATTTTACATACATAAACACACATATATTTCTTAAATAAAGTTGATCGATATAAATTATACAATTTGGAGTCTCTGAGAAATGACAAGAAGGTTTCACTCATGGTGCCAGAATATCTCTACCTAAACATGACATAAACAATGGCTATCTCAATAGATTTGTCAATGCAGAATGGGGAAATTTCACAGGATTTATAGCATTTATAACTTCTGACAGAAGACTGCTCATGTCTCCCAGGGAGAAAATCTCTAATTGTTTATATAATAAAAATAGGAAGCCATGATCTAATATTTACACAAACAGCACAAAGTGGACTCAGCAGAATTTATATTCAGCAATCAAATGAAAAGAGGCCATCAGGTTGAGAAAAATGAAGATATGTAAGGGACAGTAGGAAATAGACACAGAAGGAGAGGGTAAAAGGAAAGAGAATGAGGGAAGAAATGTACTTAGATTTTAATTAAAAATTTAATGGACAGAAAAAAACATTGTGATCTTGTGATCCTTGTATGTTATTGTAATAAATATTTTTTCTGACATCTTCTTAATTCCCTTATTTTAAAAGGAGAATTCTGTTTAATAAAAACAGGAGCTTATATGCCTTGTAAGAGGAATAAAATAATTTTGTAATTCATTTTGAGTATTGGTACATTCAAATGATTGTAAGGTAAAAATTGAGGTAACAGGTACACAGTTCATCAAAGCATTACTGTGGAGAATTACAATCGACTCCATTACATTCACTGACTCTGAAGAGGGTGCCAACATTCCCTACAGTTTAGTGATACAGCACATTTTTCAGTTCAACTTGCAAAGCACATGTAAATATATATCTTGAATACCAATATATCTGAGTTTGCATCCAAAAACAATACTTCTTATATAGTCTTCAAAGTTGAAGTCTCCCCACTTATTTTTATGTAAAAAAGATCTAAGCACATCTTTGTATCTTTTGAAAAAAATCAGTGGACATAGCCAGTTCCCTGTGGTACCCTGTCCGTTGATATTTCAAGGATTTGACCTACTGTTGTACTTTTCTGTTCAGAACTGCTTTAGCAAACACTTGGGAATCATTTCCAAATATTTGAAGACTCTGTGAGAACAAGATATAAAAACCTGAGCCTTGTTATGCTAGCTGCCTTCACCCCTCACATTTGTTGTGTATAATTCAATAATGATAAAATGGTAAGATATACTTTTTTAAATTATTTTATTAGTTCAAATTAGGAACAAGCTTGTTTCACAAGTCAATCCCTTCTCCTTCCCTCCCCTCACCCCCACCCCTCCTACAGCACTGGCTGGCTACGTTGCTTTGTTAGTAAGGCTTTTCCCTATTAAAATCCCTTGTATTTCTACCTGGCTCCATATTGGTAATTTCCCACATTAGTTGAGCTTTTCAGATCTTGTCTTTGTGGAGTCCCTAGATTCTGGTGGTGTCATATTGGTCTTTCTGTTGTTGAGTGAGTTCTATTCTGTCTTTTTCCCATATCTTCTTCTAGTGGGTGCAGGTGGGGTCTCTCTACCTCCTCTTGTGACCCAGTGTTGTGTGGGGGCCAGGACTTCAATGTCTGACGCTCTGGGTGGTCTTGCCTTTCCTGGTAGTCTCACTCCAAAGGGGTTAGGCCTCGGTAGGTGTCAGGTCGGCAGAGCAGGAAGGAAGAGTCATTAAGATATACTTTTAAAGTTTTTGATTTCTTATTGTCTATTATAAGCATGGTGGGTTTTTTTTATGAAATTTAGAAAAATTAATTAAGTTTGGAAATAATACAAAGAAAAGTAAAACTTATTAAACATATCCTAGCCATTTAAAGATATTGACTATGAGTACACAGTTTAGTATCTTTCTAAGATATCCGCTATATGGACTTAAAAATATAAAATACATGCTGTACTTGTATCTGTTGTACATCTTTTGATTTCAGCTCAGTACTGACAGAACTGGCCCACATTTCATTTTATATTTTGTCTCATGAAATGCTATGACATTCTTCAAAAAGCATACTCATGTAGCCAGAATTTATTATGATTTTCACTTCACTTAATATTAATATTTCACTTCACAAAATATGATTGCATCATATTTTGATGAAAGTATTAATCTTTACTAGGGATTTTTTTCTCGTACTATTTTATTTCATTATTAGGTAAAAGTTTTCTGGTTTCTTATAACAATACAACTAGATAGACATTAATTTATGTAACTAATTACTTGGATTTTAGTTATTTTCTTAGTTTAAATATCTAATGTGTGTCTATCAAGGGATCTGTATTTTACAATATATCTCAATAAATGTTGTAAAATCACACCCCAGACAGACAGTGTTTTACTTTACTTTGCCTTCACTGAGTAATAAAACCTGACATTTTATTATACCTTTGTGAACACAACATGCTATTTCCAAAACATTTTCTCCATTTGGAACAATAAATGTGCCAATTGAGATGCATTGTAATTTATCAGAAAAATGAATGTCATTTTATGTAAATTATAATTTGTTTTGATTAGTGGTATATTCTCTTATGGTTATGTGCTTTTAGCTGATGCTCTATCTTTCTTCTGGTTTCTCTTGTCATTAACTTTACCATAGATATATTAGACTGTTACCTGTGTTCAATAGAATTACTCAGAACTTAGAGACATCCATGGCTATAGGTCACCCTTTATCAATTATTATTTATATTTTCAGTTTTTGTTTTTATAATTCTTGATGTATTACGTAAAAGCTCCAATCATAGTAGGTGAATTTTTTTTAACTTTTTGCTGTATTAAAGAAACATCATAATCATAAAACTGAAGAGATGACTCAAGGCTCAAAAGCCCTTACTGCTCTTGCAAAAGAACCAGGACCAGTTCCCAGACCTACTGGATGGCTTGCTACTGTCCTTTATTCCAGTTCCCAGAGAGCTGACTCTTCCATCCACTGTGAGGATCAGTAATTTTAATAAAATATATGCATACAGTCAGACAAAAGTCTCATGTGGAAAACAAATAAATATTTTTTTCTTTTTTTATTTGAATTAGAAATAAGATTGTTTTACATGTCAATCCCAGTACCCACTCCCTCCTAATCTTCCCTACCACCCCTCCCCCAACTAAAACCATACATATCACATATAGTTTCTGCTCCCCAGGGAGGGTGAAGCTTTCCATAGGGGGTCATCAGAGTCTATCATATTCTTTGGGATAGAGCCTAGGCCCACCCCTGTGTGTCTTGGTTCAGGGAGTATCCCTGTATGTGGATTGGGATCCCAAATTCCAAACCTATGCTAGGGATAAGTACTGAACTATTACAGGAGGTCCCATAGATTTCTGAGGTCTCCTCACTGAGACCCATATTCCTGGGGTCTGGATCAGTTCCATGTTGGTATCTCAGCTATCAGTCTGGGAACAAGAGCTCCCCATTGTTCAGGTCAGCTTTTTCTGTGGGTTTCACCAGCCTGTTCTGTCCCCCTATGCCCATCACTTTTTCTTCTCTGCACCTGGATTCCAGTTCAGTTCAATGATTAGTTATGGGTGTCTGCTAATACTACCTCTAGCTGCTGGATGAAGGCTATAGGATGGCATATAAGACAGTCATCAATTTCATTATCAGGGAAGGGCATTCAAGGTAGCCTCTCTTCTATTGCTTAGATTGTAAGCTGGAGTCAACTTTGTGAATCTCCAGACATTTCCCTAGTGCCTGATTTCTCTGTAACCCTAAAATGTCTCCCTATATTATGTTATCTCCATTCTGGTTATATTTTCTTCTTCCCCCAACTCAACCTTTCTGCTCCCTCATGTCCTCCTCACCCCTCTTCTTCTCCCCTTTTCATTTTCATAGCTACCTCCCCCCTCCTCCCTTGCTCCAATTTGCTCAGGAGATCTTGTCCCTTTCCCCTTCTCCAGGGGTCCATATATGTCTCTCTTGGGGTCCCCTACAAAAAAGAACTGTTATACTCCTGAGATTAAAATATTTTCATTCATTCTATGCACAAGCAATGAACCCTGAGGCCTGGCTCAGTGTGTGTGTGTGTGTGTGTGTGTGTGTGTGTGTGTGTGTGTGTGTTCCTTTTTCTACCGACAATTTTGGAATTTTACATATTTTTATCATAATACTTGCAGCTTCTTTATAAAACTTCTTAGACTGTAAGGAACTCTTTATGCTAGGATTTTATTTTTTTACAGAATTGGTCATTAACCTGAGATCTAGCATCTTTCATAGTAAAGACTTAGTATTTTAAAAAGTCTAAAGGACTTTTCTATTCATATTCTTAATCATCAAAATCATTCCATTATTGCTAATGGACCCCAGACTTATAGCTGGGAAATCAGCATAGTAGTGTTCCAGAACCTCTGAAGGAGGAAGTGTATGGGGCCACTGGTAGTGGATCAGTATTTATGCCTACTACACAAATGAAGTTTGGGAAGACTCTCCACATAGAGGGATACTCTCTCAGCCTAGAGACACTTGGGCTGGGGGTAGAGGCCCTGCTCTAGATGATATGACAGATACTAAAGATCCCCCATGGAAGCCTCACCCTCCCTGGAGAGCAGAAAAAGTTGGGGATGGGGCTCAGTGATGGGGAGAGGGGAGGACAAGGGTGAGACGGAACTGAGATTGACATGTAAAAGAATCTTGTTTCTAATTTTAAAAACTGTATTGTAGCATAAAATTAAATATTTTTTGTAATCTTCTTGTAATAATTATTACCAAAATGAATGCAGTTTCATGTATTATGTAAAAGCACTTTGTAATTTATTTACAAATAATTCTTTTAAATTCATCTTAGTTCTTTTAAACTGTTTTGGCATTTCAATATTAATTTATTTTACATAATTTTATTGTATCCATCATAACATAGTCAAGAATAGTTTAGGTTAATGATTATTAATTAATACATGAAGGTAATCTATAGTGCAATATGAGTTTTATTCTAGTCACCCTTTTCACAGTCCTAATTATTCACTTTGCTTTTCAGTGCTGCTAACAGATAGCTGTGGTTAGGAGTAGAAAATTGACACACAGGACATAATTAGATATTAATGCTAAAAGTAAGGTCTGCTAAGTAGCTTAGTAGCAAAGCAGTTATCTCACAATGCTCTGGGCTCAACAACACACCCTAGTAGAATAACAAATGCTGGCATAGGGAAAATGTTAGGGAATTCACAAGGATGAGCCCAACTAAGAAGCCAGTCAGTGGTAGAGAGGATGCCAATGATGCCCTTCCCCTATAATGAGATTTTTGTCTACCTTGGTTACCATTCCAAGAGCCTTCATCCAGTTGCTGTTCAAAGCAGAAACAGTCACCCACAGCTAAGCACTGAACCATGCTACTGGAATCCAGTTGTGGAGAGGGAGAGTGGATGAGCAAAGGAGCCAAGAAGGGGCTGGAGAGACCCGCAGAAAGAGTGGACCTGACCACTCTTAGCATGGAGACCCTAGTCATAAAACTATGGGTAAACAGCATTGGACCAAACCAAGCCCCATGAATGTGGGTGCCATCTGGGAGGCCAAGACAGTATGCAGGACCTCTAACAGTGGAGCCAGTCTTTAGAGCACAATGGGAGCCCATTCCTTATGGAGGGATATGATTGCAGCCCAGTTACAGCAAGTAGGGCCTAGAACCTCCCCCTAACAATATGACAGACTTTGAAGGTCCCTGGTGGAGGTCCTCACTGTCCCTGGGGAGGATTTGGGGGATGGGTTGGGGGGATTGGGGGGAAAATGGGAATATGGGAGGGTAAGGGAATGGGAAATAGATATCTAAATATGAGTAGTAATTAAAGAATTTAAACAAAAAGAAAATATATATATATATAATTATATATCACAATACATCAACTTACAGATACCCACATTTTATCATCTATTTTCCTTTCATTATAATATATTTTTAACATTAAAAGAATAGGTAAAATTAATTTTCCTCATATCATTAATTAATATTATTTTAGAGTTTCCTTTCTGTTCATTGATTATTTAAAGAAAGCAATTAACTTCCTGTATCCACTGAGTTTCTGGTACTCTGTAATTGCTTTTAAAATGTTTTATTAGGTTTTCTTTTTAGAGTTTCAATATAATAATACTACTGCAAATATTGGCATCTGTATTTCCTCTTTCTCAGTATATACACTTTTGCTTTACCTTGTGTTATTACAAGAATGCTCATCTTTTAAAGTGGGACAGGCATGGAGAACATCGTAAGACAAATCTGAGTCTTAGCTTTGCTTTTGGCTTGTCAATTAAGTTGAAGGAATTTCTCTGTTCTTGACTAATAAAGTTTTTATCACGAATGCGGCCTTAGATTTATTTATTTATCTATTTTTGGTTTTTCTAGCCAGCGTTTCTCTGTGTAGCTTTGGAGACTATCTGGAACTTGCTCTTGTAGATCAAGCTGGCCTTGAACACACAAATATCCACCAGCCTCTTCCTCCCCAGTGCTGGGATTAAAGGCATGTGCCACCACTGCCCAGCAGCTTTATATTTTATATTAAACCATTATAATATGCCTAGCAGTAAAAACCAACGGTCATTATTACTTCAAATATTTATTAATACCCACTATCTTTTTTTTTTTAATTTGCTTCCCTTGTTCCTGTCAGGTTTAGATTAAACGTTTTGAAATTATCTCACATGTTTTAGGTATTTTGCTTATTTTTGGGTTTTAAGATTGTTTTGGCTGGGCATTGGTGGCCCATGCCGCCTTTAATCCCAGCACTCAGGAGGCAGAGGCAGGCGGATCTCTGTGAATTTGAGGCCAGCCTGGTCTCCATGGTCTCCAGAGCGAGTGCCAGGATAGGCTCCAAAGCCACAGAGAAACCCTGTCTCGAAAAACCAAAAAAAAAAAAAAAAAAAAGATTATGTTTTCATTTAAAATTTAATTTAATTAATGTTGGGTAGAGGGTGCACATGCATTTAGGTGCCAAAGGAAACTAGAACAGGCTGTTAGTTTCTAGGAAGCAGGAATTGCAGCAAGTTGTGACCTGGCTAAAATGGGTGGTGCCAACCAAACTTGGATAAACAGGAAGCTCTTAATTATTGAATTATATCTTCACCACCAACCACCAACCTGTTTTTTTTAACCTAAGTTGTTCTGTTTTCCAAGAAAGACTACAGAGGCAAATATTGGAGTGAAAACCTGCTAGATCAACAAGTCGAGAAGCAAACAGCTGACTTTTCTTTTGGGCCGGAGATCCAGCAAGAGAGTTCATTCTGCAACATCCTAAACCAAAAATGCCTGTGAGTTTCTAAGTCCCTCCCTACACCTTATCTTTTATTAGCTAGTTTTATAGGCTCTACCCCCTGATCCAAGGTTAACTTTATTAACAGAGTCTCCGAGTTTCACAAAACACCCTCAACACTGAACCCCAACCCCAAATTCGGATTTTTATTTCCAATTATGTTTCAGCAGTCTCTATTTTTCTATCTTCAAACCTGAAAGGAGGAAACTGTTTTTGTTATACAGCATCCATATCCACTGTTTTATGTTGTCCTTATTTCTTTTATATAGCATATATCTCTCTTCTTGAATCAACACCCAATGCAATGTGCTTACCCGTGCATTTGATAGTTGTCTTGGTTTATGAATTCTTTTGTTCTTTTATAATAAAACCCCATAAAACTTTTAATGTTAATTTGATATAACCTGGGTCTATGTTCTGAGTCTATGGGGAAATCATGCTAAGTCCCATACTAAACTATGCAATATACCCTTTTCAGATGAGAGATGTATTTTTGCATTGACAAAATCCACTTTTAAATTTTATATAAATTTTTAATTCAATATATTTTGATCATTTTATTTGCCCTTCTCCAATTGCTGGGAGACTCTATAAATGTTCCCTCCCACTAAAATCTCAAATTCCTGCTCTCCCCCCTCTGTCTCTCTCTCTCTGATCACATATACACACACACACACACACATACACACACACACACACACACACACACACACACACACACACACACACACACACGTTTGTGTGTACACGAAATGAAAAAAATGTCCCCAAACTGAGAATCAAAAGTTTTAAAAAAATTCAATAAGACAAATATGACAAGAATACAAAAAACTGCTCATTTTTGTGTTGGCCAACTAGCCTTGGGCCTGTGTCCTGTCCTGAAGGCAAAAACAATGGTAAGAGCCAGAGGTGGTAGATGACTCTAGGGAAAAAGTATCTTCTGTACACAACACTGAACACTGTCACAGAAACTGTGACAGCCCAAAAAAGACCTGAATAGATTCAAACTAGAGAACTGTAAGCATCAAGAAGAGAAAGTAGACAGCAAGTCCCATCCTAAATCCAGAAGTTATTGGCAATTTGTATCTGCTAAGAAACAGAAAATCAGTTCTCTCCAAGGAAGAGTCACTAGGTGTGTCAACCACACTCCAGGGGTTTGATAAAGACATTGCAGTCAGGCCTGAGTGATCCAAAGTGTCTCATACTCTGCACATCATCCTGTTGTGAATCTCTGAAATAATTACCAAGAAGAAGCTTGTCTAATGAGGATGGGGCAAGATTCTTACCTATGGATATAGTAACATGCTATTATGAGTTTAGAATTTGACAATTATAGTGTGAAATTACCAGTACAGAGTCAGGTAGAAATATAAGGGTATTTAATAGGGAAAAGCCTTACTTACAGAGCGACCTAGCCAGCTGGCTTGGAAGCAGTCTGCATGCAAGCCCAAAAGAGAAACCGAAAGAGAAAACGCAGTTACTCTACATCACCCTGACCACGCCCTCGCAAGCATGGTCAGGCACACCTGTAGCCAGCCCCTAAGTAGGTGTGGCTACAGCTTCCCCTACAGACAATAGCAAATTCTAAATCATAGGAAAATATGTTCCCAAATTTGCTTTTTCTCTTCAATATTTATTTTTCTTGATTTTCTAATACTTTTTTATGTTTGATTGAAATATATTAATTGGCATGCTCTGAGGTAATATAATTTAGTTAGGGATCACTAGCAGTCAGGTGACATCAAATTTCAATAAAACCCTTCTTTGTTAATATAAAATCATAAAATTGTTGCTATTTTGAATATTTAAAAATAATAATTTAATTAGGAAAAAATTAACGTAGATAGCACAGCTACAGAAAATTTAGAAATAAGTTCTTATAAATAGTTTTAATTGGGAGCTCACTGGGTAAACAGAAGTTATGAGAGGGTAGAATTGTTGTGTTTGATGACATTAAAATGTGTAAGAAAAAAGGTTAAGCAACTTCTCATTTTGATCCATGTGGCAAAGCATTTAACAGATGTTAGAAGGCTTGCAATTTCCAATTAGAGTTTTTTCAGCACATAAAGAGGATAACAAGTTTTGTTTTTAATTAGTTTGAAAGCCATTATTTTGGTTGAGTTGGTTTGCTTTGTATAACTTTAAATGCAAGCCATCCTGTGCAGCTTGCTCAAGTGTCTTTTCTACCATTAGCAGTTCTGTTCCAAATTTAATGATAGAAAGGAGTACTCTATGAACAGACAAATTCTTCATAGGTTTCTCATATCTTTCTGTACTGCCTCACCTATTTAAATAAACAAGCCTTATCCCACCCCCATCCACCAGGAAACTATTGCTTATTGACTTTGGGCCATTGTCTATTTATGTCTTATATCCAGTGCATTATAACACTATTTTCATTTCCATAAATACTTTTGTTCTGCCAAATCATGCCCAATTCCCACCTCTCCTTAGCTTCAGGGGTGCAGCTCTCCTGCAGAAGAGAAACATTAGTTTCCAATGATTGCTTGTGAATGCCTTTGCTTGTCTGAGATACAAGGGTCTTACAAAGTACACAGTTACTTTAAAGAGAGTAAGTTGAATTAACACAACTCAATGACCTATTTTCACAAGTAAATTAATGTGTTTCTCAAACCATGAAGAAACTGGCAGTACTCTATTTTCAGTTATATGTATATATATTTACCTGTTTTTTTTCTCCTAATAGATAGGTACTTTTTAAAGTCTTGAAGGATTTGCTTCTTTGTAAACAAAAATACAAAAACTACATTTGATTAACTTGAGTTACACACAGGTAGGTATTGTGTGCTTCCTTGCAAGGAGAAATATGCTCAGCTTACTACTGATCAGTATCTTGTTTCCATACTTAGGTTTAACCTAATGAATAATACCACAACTTCTGAGTTCTCATATGTGCGATCTAATATTTATTATAATTATTAAGCATAAATTGTTCAGAATTTCATATACTCTAATTTCATTTATGTGATACTAAATATTATTTACCTTTGTAAACAGCTTACAGGATGGACTGAGTGATTCTCTAGATCTTTGAGCATTTGAGGGCTGTTTATCAAAGAACCAAAGTCCCCTTTTGTAAAAAAAAAATAAAAAGCTTTATTAAATATTATTTAAATTAATTTTGAGAAAGCAAATTAACATGCATACCTCTCTATTTAAAAATAAGAAAATTATCTTAGTGGTCTTAGATTGAGTTAAAATATCCAGCTAGTAAGGGATTTCATCATTATCAGTGTAAATTCAGATGAAAGATGAAGGCAAATATTTCCCCATTTATAGGAAGTCTCTAGGAGATTTGTCCTTACATCCCTTCTTAAAGACTTTAGAGAGTATGTAAATTCTACCTCTGCCACTTTAATATACATAACTCCTCTTAAAGTTAAATATTTTTTGACCAAACCTAATTTTTGAAAATTAACATTCCAAGAAGATAACTAGATTTTCTTGTAGTCACTGTAGACTTTGGAGCTTAAATCTGACAAGAACCTCACTCTAATATTGTCTTTCATTGTAAAAAAAATATGGTAAAATAAATTCTTGTCTTAATCTAGTTAAGTAGAAAAACAATTCTATTGTTGACTTAATTCAAGCTGAACTGTGCCTGACAAGTAACATTCTCAAGTTGAGCAATAGTCATTGCTTGCCTAGAAAGTATGTATGTAGTGGATTGTAGCAGCTTGATTATATAAGGAGGGGAAGTTCATCTTTCTCTTCCAATTATGGGATTTTGAGGAACACCACATTTCAGTTTAGGGAATGTTTCAAGTGAAAACATTGAGGTTTTCCTCAGAGAAGTTTTGTCATGAAGTGTATTTCCCAGCAACACTCAACATCACTTCACTTGAGGTGAATATTTATCTGAACCTTGGACTTCGAAAATAAACAAGGATTGGTAAGTAATATTTGCATCCTTTAATCCCTCCTGGCCTGACTGACCAAGAAGCAGAATGATCAGTGTATAGAAGCCAGTTTGATTCCATTCTTCATGATTTATGATACTCAAAGCAAAATCTGAAAGTGTCCTTACATGACCCAATGGCCTCTTCATTTCCTCTCACCTTGAGAGATTTAATTATAATGTGTCAAATAGAATCATCTCTTTAATGATTCAGTGTGTTGTATCTTTTCTACCCACATGATGTACAATAGTTTACTTTCCCTTTCTGTATTTCACTTAGTCAATAAATCTGTTGATGATGTTGCAAGCCAGAATATGTTGTGAGTTCAGAGTCTCAACAGACCACATCTGATAACTCTCCTCAAACTAGTTGAGAAAAAGTAACACTGAAAAGAAAGTAATTTATTCTGATAGGTGGGGTAGGATGAGGGAGGGAGGGCTTGCATGCTGAGCATGTCTTCAGGGAGACACTGAAAAGTGATTCAAGTTTAAATGGGTAACAGAAAATAATTTGGTCAGGAAGTATCAATAGTTAAGCAACCTTGGCTCAATGGTAGCTTTGGTCATTATCACAGGTATGATTCTGGGAACTGTGAGTCCCTGCTGCTTCTCCCCTTCACTAGAGGGGTCAATTTGGTTCTCATCATGAAATAATTGCTCTTGTGTAGGGGGCAGGCCATTTCACACCACTAGGTATATGGTCCTACCAGGAGCTATTGTCAGCATAGGGTAATCTTCCTAAAAGGCACCGTTTCTGGAATTCTGAATATATCTTAGTTCATCTTATCACTTGGTGTACACCTTAAAGTAAGAAGGGTTAACAACATCAGTGAAGACTTTCAAAATCAGTAACTCATTTACACAGAAGTGAACAAGAATTTGATGCAAAACTTTGCAATAGCATAGAAAAAAACATAACACCATGGTGACAGGATGACAGATTTTACTCTGGCTTCAGTTACCTTATAGGCACCTGCAATCTTTTCAGGGTAGCAGCAACGCTTTTTACTGAGAGAAGTCTGTAAATTCCTATTCTGGTTTTCACCTTCTATTATTCGATTTTTATGGCATCTTGCAGCTTGTTTTTGTTTCTACTTTATGGTTATTTCAGTTGACATATTATTAGATGGGTGTGAATGCAAATAATCATACAACATATAACCAAATCTTAAATTTCCCTATCATTTCTAATTTTTATGAGTTGTAGACATAACCATAGGCCACTCAAATGAGGACAAATAAAGGCTACCTATACAGACGTGGTGAGAATTGAGCTACAAACATTTGTACTGATGGAATCCAAAGCAATTAGAGCAACAAGACCAAAAAAGGATTATGTATGTCCTGGGTAGTGGCTATTATGGCGGGAAAGACGGAGAAAAGCTAAGTTGAACAGATTTATTCTATTTGATCCTTTTAGAAGGTACATGTCATTTCATTTCATTTCACTATAATTTGAGAGAACCACCAGCATCCTGTCTATCCTCATGATTCCTGGCAATGTGTAATAAATTGATAGTGCGCATACACACACACACACACACACACACACACACACACACACATTTATGTGTATATACATATATATTGTTAAATGTATAATATTTAATGTATCTTTCTCTATTCATCACAGGGTCTTTCTTCTTATGGCACTATTGTCAGTTCTTTTTTATGTTTATCTTTATTTTATTTTATTTTATTACTTCAAATTAGGAAAAGCTTGCTCCAGATGTCAGTCCCTTCTCCCTCTCCCTCCCCTCCCCCCCAACATCCCACCTGCCCCTAGCCATCTCCTCTCCACTCCCCAGGCAGGGTAAGGCCCTCAAAAGGGGCTCCCCAAAGTCTACCACATCATCCTGGGCCAGGACTAGACCCTTCCCCATGTGTCCAGGTCAAGAAACCATCCCTTCACATGGGATGGGATCTCAAAATCCTTTCTTTTTTAAAGACCCTACATATTTAATACCGTGTTTTACCCATGTACAAATGGAAAAAAAATGAAGTTCAACATTTCTTGTCCAATATGGATGTTAATTTTTGTACAATGCCAACTCAACACGGTAAACTGGGATACTTTTTTCCAAAGTTGACAGCACAGCTAAAGTTTCCAAAAATTCAAATTATAAATGTATATACATATTTTTATTTATATAAAAAGACCAATAATGGCAGTATGTTATGCATCAATAGCAGCAACAGCTTTTCCAGGTTCTGCAGTCATTTGAACAAAATTGTAGAGGCATCCAGCAAAATCCCAGAAAAACAGCACAGTTCTGTTACTCTTGTGGTACCTGGCACCATTTTTTTTAAAAAAAATTAGCTTCTCAATCATCATCTGGAAGAAAACCATTCTGATCAACATCATTAAAAACAAATCTGATAAAGCACAGTCACTACTATGTATCATGAAGCAGGCCAACATATGAGTGAGTACATATCATGTTTGTCTTTTTGTGATTGGGTTACCTTGCTCAGAATGGTTTCTTCGAGTTCCATCCATTTTTCTGCAAATTTCAAGATTTCATTGTTTTTCTCTGCTGAGTAGTACTCCATTGTGTAAATGTATCACATTTTCTGTATTCATTCTTCAGTTGAGGGGCATCTAGGCTGCTTCCTGTTTCTGGCTATTATAAATAATGCTGCTATGAACATGGTTGAACAGATGTCCTTATTATATGAATGTGCTTCTTTTGGGTATATGCCTAGGAGTGGAATTGCTGGATCTTGTGGTAGACTCATTCCCATTTTCTGGAGGAGTCTCCATACTGATTTCCCCAGTGGCTGTACAAGTTGGCACTCCCACCAGCAGTGGGAGAGTGATCCTCTTTCTCCACATCCTCTCCAGCGTAAACTGTCATTGATATTTTTGATTTTAGCCATTCTGACAGGAGTAAGATGGTATCTCAGAGTTGTTTTGATTTGCATTTCCCTGATGGCTAAGGAATTTGAACACTTTCTTAAGTGTCTTTCAGCCATTTTAGATTTCTCTATTGAGAATTGTCTATTTAGTAAAAACGGCAATCTTGTCAAAAGCAATCTACAGATTCAATGCAGTCCCCATCAAAATCCCAACACATTTCTTCACTGACCTTGAAAGAAAAATTCTCAACTTTATATGGAGAAACAAAAGACCCAGGATAGCGAAAACAACCCTGTACAATAGAGGAACTTCCGGAGGCAGCACCATCCCTAACTTTAAGCTCTATTACAGAGCTATAGTCCTGTTGTAAGTTCTTTCAAGAGAAATTTAGTATATTCATGAAAAATATCAAATTAATAAATAATATTTATTAAATGATCACTGTCAAGGAAAATGAATCAAATTAGAATATCTCATTTAGTATTTCCTTTTTCTGTTTTTTTGCAAGTCGTTTTATTCCAGATTCACATGTATAATTTGTTTGAACTTATAATTTTTGAAATAATGATGTTTTTTCTTATAGTTTCTCTGTAATTTACTGGGAGCTATATTTTTAGAAATAAATAGTTCTAACTATATAAACCACTTCCCAAATACTCAAGCAATAATTACTAGCCAATAATTATAATAATGCCTTGCAGTGATCCTATTCCATTTCCGGTATTCTTGGAGCCAGAGGTTATTGCTCTGAGCCATTTCTCCACAGCATCCTGTCAGTCATCCCGAGGCCACTATTGAGAGATGAGAGTCTTGCTGCTGCCATGGCAAAGGAAGGGCAGCCGCCATGCTGTCTGTACTCAGAAGCTCCCCAGGAGCAGAGCCCTTACCCTAGTAAGGTTCCATTTAACAAATTACTCTTGAAGTAAACCCAATCTCATCACAAGGACTTCAGTTTTGAAAAATAAATTCAAAATGTGCCTGTGAAACATTTGTTACAAGCAGGTACTTATTTATCTTACCCATTTAGAAAAAGCTTTTTGTCTCTTTTGCTTTGTATTTTGGCAAAATAATTCAAATTTTTCTTTTGTTTACTTGGGAGGCAAGATTTGTCTATATTGCCATCCAGCTTCTGCCTCCCTGTTGGGGCTAGAGGCATGTACCAGTGCCCAATGTGTCCATCTATGCATTATTAAAAATTTCTACTACCAATACTGTTTTTTTGAATAAAAATAAAACTTGTGCAAATGGACCTGGCAGGAAACATATGCTGAAACGATTGATTTTCTTTTCCCTGTAAATTGGAAAAAGAGGTAACATTTCTACCTAGAAATACCAAGGAGAAAATGACCCTGCACCTAAAGGTAAAAGCACTGACATCTGTCCTCTCACTAGGCAATCTGACAGCATACTAGCTGTCCAGTGTGACCCATTTGAGCTCAAAGTGTAAATGTCGTAGGAGCTGAATACAGTGAATCAGTATTTATGAAATAGTACAGTGTTTGTGTGAGGAAACCCAGTCTCCAATGTAAGGAGCATCACCAAGCTACCATTTTAGTTTCTTACTTGAGCTTAAATACAGAAGACTGTCTGCCAATGAGATGCTGACTAATTGGTACGTGTGGTGAGTTCAATTAGAGTCATCTCTGTAGATCCAGGTATTTTATTTAGTATAGTAATGTATAACATATTAGTTCTAAATAGTTACATATAATGTTGTAAAATGATTGTGTTTGTGATTAACTCATTACAGAGATGTCCATAACTTTTCAGTCTGTCAGAAAATAACAAACATTCCAAAGACTAAATTGTTATAGTAAAGATAACTGTTTCAAGCTCTTCTGTGAAGAAACATCTTAGTGTCACAATCAGTCACCTAGGTTCTCTTTTGACTTTGAACTGTTTGCAATTCCATCTTAAAACCTACCCTGCTGTTGACTGTTCTTTTCAATGAAGAAAACCAAATACAGTATCATGTTTCATAGAGAAGAATTATTCAACTCAAAATTAGTGGTACCATTTAACTTTCATGACCTTGTAAAAAAGATATTCATAGTGTTTTCTTCAATTAAAAAATAAAAACAAAAACAAACAAACAAAAACATTGGATGGCTGGGAGAATGATGGAGAATATTTGTCAGTCTGAACTTGATAAACACATACCAAGATCTTGAGATTCAAAAAGAGAATTCAAAAAAAGCAGAAAAGAAATATCTGAGCTTCTGCCAAACAGAGATGGTTGTTCTGTTGCTGATGCTCAATCCTAGATGTCAACTTGACTGGATTGAGTAGAATGTGAACGACATGCTTTTGAGAGTGTCTGTTGGAATGACTCAGAGAGGTTTAACTGAGGATAAACATCTAATAAGGTGCTGTCTCAAATGTATTAAAGGAAAATAAGAGGAAAGAGAAAGCAAACCTAATACTAGTGTTTGCCTCTGTCAGCTTCCTGGCTGTGGATGAAATGCAACCAGATGCCTCATGCTGCTGCCCCCAAGGCTGAACCGGCTCACACACATCTCCACCAGGATGGGCTCTACCCTAGGCAATAGTCAAAAGAAAACATTTCATTAAGTTGACTTTGTTAGGTATTTTGTCAAAACAACTAGAAAAGTAAACTAACAAAATTTCTTTTAGGAAAGAGACATGCAAAGTCATTTTGTTTGTATTGGTTTGGCTTTACACCCAAATTTTGAATTGACATTTTATTTAAACTTTGAATTTTTATATTTTGTTTATATGAATGCAGCTCAGTTGATGACAATTCAAAAGCAAAAATTCATGCCTACATTTTTATTTTGTAATAATCTTTAAGAATTTCTCATGTTAGAAAGCTAAGGATGTTTAGGATCTTATGGTAGACTGATTCCCATTTTCCCGAGGAGTCACCATATTGATTTCCAAAGTGGCTGTACAAGTTTGCATTCCCACCAGCAGTGGAGAAGTATTCCCCTTACTCCACATCCTCTCCAGCATAGATTGTCATTGGTGTTTTTGATTTTAGCCATTCTGACAGGTGTAAGATGGTATCTCAGAGTTGTTTTGCGTTTTATTTCCCTGATGGCCAGGGATTTTGAGCACTTTCTTAAGTGTCTTTCAGCCATTTCAGATTCCTCTGTTGAGAATTCTCTATTTAGTTCTACACCCCGCTTTTTAATTTCATTGTCTGGTGTTTTGGTGGCTAGGTTCTTGAGTTCCTAGTATATTTTGGAAATCAACTTTCTGTCAAATGTGGGGTTGGTAAAGATCTTTTCCCATTCTGTGGGCTGCCGTTTTGTGTCACTGACTGTGCCCTTAGCCTTACAGAAGCTTCTCAGTTTCAAGAGGTCCCTTTTGTCAATTGTTGATCTCAGTGTCTGTGCTACTGGTGTAATGTTCAGGAAGCAGTCTCCTGTAACAATTAATTCAAGGGTATTTCATATTTTGTCTTCTAATAGGCTCAGTGTAGCTGGGTTTATGTTGATGTTTTTGTTCCATTTGAACTTTAGTTTTGTGCATGGTGATAGACATGGATCTATCTGCAGTCTAGTACATTCCAGTATCCAGGTAAGCCAGCAATATTTGTTGAAGATGCTTTCTTTTTTCCATCGTATAAATTTAGCTTCTTTGTCAAAAATCAAGTGTTCATAGGTGTGTGGGTTAATATCAGTGTTTTCAATTCTATTCCATTGGGCTACCTTTCTATTTTTGTGCCCATACCAAGCTGTTTTCAGAACTATAGCTCTGTAATAGAGCTTGAAGTCAGGGATGGTGATGCCTCCCGAATTTCCTTTATTGTGCAGGGATATTTTGGCTAACCTGGGTCTTTTGTTTCTCCATATAAAGTTGAGAATTGTTCTTTAAAGGTCTGGGACGAATTGTGTTGGGATTTTGCTAGGGATTGCATTGAATCTGTAGATTGCTTTTGGCACAATTGCCAATTTTTACTCTGTTGACCCTACATATCCAAGAACATGGGAGATCCTTCCATTTTCTAGTATCTTCTTTAATTTCTTTCTTTAGAGCCTCAAAATTCTTACAGTACAGGTCTTTCACTTTTTTGGTTGATGTTACCCCAAGGTATTTTATGTTGTTTGTGTCAATTGTAAAGGGGGATGGTTCTCTGATTTCTTTCTCCACCAATGTATCATCTGTATATAGTAGGGCTACAGATTTTTTTGAATTAATCTTGTATCCTGCCAATTTGCTGAAGTTGTTAATCAGCTGTAGGAGTCTCCTGGTAGAGTTTTTCGCATCACTTATATAGACTATCATATCATCTGCAAATAGTGAGAGTTTAACTTCTTCCTTTCCGATTTGTATCCCATTGATCTCCTTTTGTTGTCTTATTGCTCTAACTAAAACTTCAAGGACAATATTGAAAGGTATGGAAAGAATGAACAGTCTTGCCTTGTCCCGGATTTTAGAGGAATTGCATTGAGTTTCTCTCAATTTAATTTGATGTTGGCTGTTGGCTTGCTGTATATTGCTTTTATGATATAATTCTTGGTGAATATATTTGATATAGGTTTCTATATTTGTGCATAGGATGATTATTTGCAAGCTGTTTTAGACAATGTCATGAAATATAAATACTTTACATATTTACTACATTGAGTAGTGTGTAAGTGATTTTCAAGCCAGTGAAAGATATCCAAACTTAATTTTGAATTTATAGCAGACACCCACAGCTAAACATTGAGCCAAACTCCTGGAATCCAGGTGCAAAGATGGAGGAGTGATGAGTAAAGGGGTCAAGACTAGGCTGCAGAAACCCACAGTAACACATAAAATGGGAAGCTCATGGATCCCAGACTGATAGCTGGGAAACCAGCATAGGACTGATTCAGACCCCCTGTATGTGGATGTCTGTTTCGAGGTCTGGGCAATCTATGGAACCTCTGGTAGTGGATCAGTATTTATCCCTAGTACACAAATGAACTTTGGGAGCCCATTCCACAAAGAGGGATACTCTCTCATCCTAGACACAAAGGATCTAGGCCCTGCTCCAAATGATATGACAAATTTTAAGATCCCCATGGAAGGCCTCACTCTCCCCTGGGAGCAGAAAGGGGATGGAATATGGGGCCAGTGGGGGTCAGAAGAGGAGGGGAGGAAGAGACAACTGAGATTAACATGTAAAAACAGCTTGTTTCTAGTTTAAATAAAAAAGGGAAAATATAAAAATCAAATCTATGTATACATTTCAAATACATAATATTTAAACACTAGATATCTTTTAAAAAGAGGCTGTTTTCACTATAAATATTACATAAAATTATTGTTTATATGGTTGCAATGAGCATGAACCATTTATGATATCGAAAACATTATGTTTAAGCTCCACTATAAAATGGATATTAAAACAGAGCCACATATTTGATGTCAGAAAACTCTACTTACAGTTTCAAACACTATTTGTCTCTTTTTGTACACAAAGACACATTCACTAAAACATACACATGCTGCTTATTTTATTCATTCGATAAATGCAAGCAAAAACTTCTAAATGAAAATGAGAAGTTTCTAAATTATGTTATCTGAAGAATGCTGTTAATATTATGTTCCACGGGAACACAGTAACATGTGATCATATTTATCTCCCACTTCCTTATAACTATTGTAAGGTTTGCATTAGTATTTTGTTTTCATGTTAGTGCATATGGAATCCATATTCAAATAAGCATGAAATATGATTTGATAAAATTATTTTCTCAATGATCAATTTTCGCATTTCATTTGTTTGATGGTTTGTTTTAAGACATGTTCTCACTCTGCTACCCAGACTGGCATTGGTCCTTGAGTCTCTACTATTGTTGCAATTTAAGGTCACAGATTATTCTTTCGTTTGCAGTAAAGACTGGAGAATCTGGGGCATAAGCTGGATGTGCTATCAATTTGCTGAAGATATTTAATTTATACAAAGATCCAAACATCTTGCAATGTCATTACCCAGATTCTAAGAAAATGAAATTACTCAAATTTCACTCATGATTTCAGTTTTTGTATGTGAATTTTTTAATCTTTGAAATGTAGAAAGATGATTAAAGAGTACTCATTTCTTGATCTTAAGAATTTTTACTACTTTTAAAAACTTGAGATTCTCAGATTTGAAAAGTAATTGAAAGTGGTGTCATTCCTCCCGAAATATAATCAGAAACATTAAAATGGAGAAAACATATTTTGAAAAGTGTCTTTAAGCAGATAATACTTTTCTTTACTTAGAAATTGTACTGAATTACAGGTAGATATCATGATAAACAGCACCTTCTACACCATTTCACATTTCCTAATGACACATATCATTTTTCTTCTCATTGGCTAGTACTTCAGGTTAGGGACATGGTGCTATTTATAGACTTTAATCACATCAGATCCATTTCTGAATTTCACTGTCAGAGAATGTATGTGTTTCAAATTCAAAATTCTCCATAACTACTAATTTTCTCTCAGTATGTATGAGTGACTCTTTTTAATTGGAATAGTACAATCACTACTCCCTATCTTCCCTCTAGCCTTTTCAGGTACACACTTGCCAACTCCTTCTATGTATCCTCCCCATTCTCATGCTGATAGCTCTTTGTTTTAATAACACCAGCCAACTCATCTTCTCAGAGGACTCTAAACATAGCATTTATGGAGGTTTTAAATTATTTCTTTACCCAATATTCTATACACTTCCAGATCAAATTGTCCCAAAACTATTCCTTATAGAAATGCATGGGAGAAGAAAACACAATTCTGTCTGAACTAAATGAAAAATGTTATTTTTTTCTTTCTGTGCATAATTATTTTGTCTACATGTACATCTGTGTACCACCTGAAAAGCTGTGCTCTCTGAGTCCAGAAGAGAGCGTTGGATCCCCTGTAACTGGAGTTACAAACAGTTCTGAACTGCCGTGTTGTTTCTGGGAACTGAAACCCAGTTCTCTGCAAGAACAGGAAGTGCTCTTATGTCTTAGACATCTCTGCAAGCCCATACTGCATTCTTGAGAAAAACCAATATGCAAAACGTATTATTTCTGGTGAGAGAAAATAATCTTTGTCAGAGAAGATTCCTTCAATTGGTTATCCATTACCAAGTAGTCCATTACCTGAATTCATGCACATATACATACCAGTAACCATTTATAGACTGAACAGAATGCATTTGCATAGTTGTAGGTTTATCTGTGTAACAAAACTTAAACAAAATTAATACATAGCCTATGAATTTGAGAGAGAGAAAGGGGCATGAATAGGAGAAGCTGTATGAAGAAAAACAGAAGGGGAAATGACATAATTATTATTTTAAAAATTAAAAATCATAATTTACTTATTTCCAATATCCTTGCTATATCCTTGGCATTAGTGACTCCTAAAGACTAGTGTCTTTATCATCAACATGGACTTAAGTTTTAAAGTGGACTCAATAAGCATATTAAAATGAACATTTTGTCAAATTATCCTTTTATGCTAACCATTCATAAATGATCTTGAGCAGGTCAAACACATTGTAATTATTTCATTATCAATAATTCTCTGTAATATTCCTTTATTTTTGTATGGGGTCATGAATATTCTGTGTGTGTGTGTGTGTGCATGTATAAAGGTCAGAAAAACACAGGAAAGCTGAAGTTCTATCTTTGAACCATGGGAGTTCTAGGGGGCAAATTTAGGTTGTCAGGCTTGGTGAGAAATGCTTTTACTCAGTGGGCCATTTAGCAGACCCTTAAACAATGTTAAGTTGCCTCAGTCCTTATAGGATAAAACCAGAATAAATGGTTTATTTATGTCTTGGATTTGATCTGATTATTTAAGGACATGAAATTAAAAATATAATTGGAATATAACCAGATACATAAGAATCCCCAAACAATTTAATTATTATGAACTAATGTCATGAATCCACAATACTTTCTCTTAACCTTTTGAAATAAATTCTAACTACTTTTAATTTCTTTGTTCTAGCATGCAGAAGCACTATCACTTATTGTCAACTTCAGAAACTGATTTTTCTTCTAATTACATCTCATCTATTCTTGCTCATTATATTATATCAACTTTTATTCCTATGAAGTCCAAGATATATCTAAAACATATCTACTTTTTCAATGTTCATTATTGATTCAGTACTACGAATTGTAACTTCAATAACATCTCTACCCACTTACATTTTATGTTATATCCTATTCTTACCCCAGAAGACAGAATCTACACTCAAATATATTAATCAGCAGTGGTAGATAAGATAGAACAAGAATAACACAGTCGCTCTCTCAGTGACTGCTACTATAATACTTAGAGGAAATGTAATAGGCAGATAGATGAAAATTCTAAAATAGAAAAGGGAACCTAATCCTGTAAAGGAGATGATGTCACAAATAATTCTGGAATACAGAAGCATTCAGCTTTGGACACAAGTGATCTGAATCTCAGAAGTGAATATCAGTGTGTCAACAGAAGGAAATAGGAATATATTCTCCTCTCCATGCTAGTGATGACAAAAGGACATATAGAAGCATGAAAAGCAGAAGCAAGCTTCCTCACTGAAAGCAGGTATAGTAGCCCCAGAGGTTTAGATTGACACCCTCTAACAGGGCTGGAAGGGAATTCAATAACCAGAAGTGTATGCCAGGCAGGTTAAATAATTCCTTGAACTTTTTAGCCAAAAACCACAAATGGAGATCCTTCAGGAAATAAGAAAATACTTAGACTGTGAAGGAAATAGAGCTTGTTCAGTGATTGTGAATTTGCTTACAAACTTCTGGGCTCCTCTCCAGATTCAAGCACTAATTGTATACTAAAGATACTATAAAGAATTTAGAAACAGGTTTTAAATTGATATCATTTCCCTGGTCCTTTGCTAGATGTGTATTTGTACCCACACAATATACAACACACACACACACACACACACACACACACACACACACACACACACACACACACACACACACACACACACACACACACACACACACCCACTTCCAGGATAGGATTATAATTACTTGAAACATGAAAATCATGCTGAAACACTGTTAATGTTTGGCAACTCCAGTAAACATTGGTTTTAGAAATAATTGACACAGATTTAAAAAGCAAGTACAATATCCCCTAAAACAAGGGTTCTATGTCTGGACTCCACATAGGTAACAATAGCTGTGGGTGTTACATAAAATACACAGTACTTGCATATATTTCATAGAAGCCATCTCTAATCCTGATCACCTAAATATTTTTAAATATGTAGTTTTGACAGAATAAATGACTTATTTTTCAAATTTATGTGTTTAATATACGTGAATTTTCACTTTTTTCTCAAATTTTCTCAAATAAAAGTGAAGTTAAGCGTTAGGCAAACTAAACCCTTTTACATGTGTTCAGTTGTCATTTGGAAGTGGAGAAGGGAATGAACATGCAAACAATGGGAATTATCTAGCTAGACAAGTTAAGTTGTTGAAAACAAAAATAGAATTCTAGAGATGTGTGGTAATAGCAAAGTTTGTACATTTCACGGGGATCCCAGGAAGTCAAGAAAACCTGTGTAGGGCAAAGTGAAGAAATAATGACTGAAAACTGACAGATTAGTGAAACATCTAAGAAACTCAGAGAACTTCTGAACAAGGGAATCTTATGGGCAGCCAGACCTGAACACTCTGAGTCAAATAATAGAAGACTCAGAGGAAAAGTGTCTCAAGGGAAATCACTGACCTTGTAGAGTAACGAAGTTCTAATGACTGCTAAGCCCTCATCAGAAACTAAGGAAGACAGATCGAATAATGGATAACAATAATGAGCTTATAAAATGACATGCCAAATTGGAAACATATAAAATTGAAATATTCTTTAACAATAAACATGAAATCCAGCCTTCTCAAATGAAAGCAAAGTAAAGACTTTGGGAGCGGAAGTACTATAAAAAATATTAATTGGGCCGGGTGTTGGTGGTGCACGTCTTTAATCCCAGCACTCGGAAGGCAGAGGCAGGCGGATCTCTGTGAGTTTGAGGCCAGCCTGGTCTCCAGAGTGAGTGCCGGGATAGGCTCCAAAGCTACGCAGAGAAACCCTGTCTTGAAAAAAAAAATTGATGTCCTTAGACAAACATGGATAAGTGCTGAAGGAAATCAGGATTATTGGTAATTAACTGCATTAACAGAAAGATTAAACCTGTTTGTATGCATAACAAGATAATTTCATTTGGGGTTCTTTAGGGATATTTAATGATTGAAAGTCAAAATTGCAAGATTGTTTGATGACAGAGTGTTTGTTGGCTTGTCATTTGGTTACTGTTTGTTTTGTCTTGAAAAGGGTTTCACTATATATAGTCCTGGCTCTCCTTTAACTCACTGTAATCCAGGTTAGCCTTTGAACACATGCCAATCAATCTTTCTGCCTCAGTTTACCAAGTGCTAGATTACAAGCATGAGCCTCCATTGTTGCTTAATAAGTTTGAAAGAGGCCGATATTACACAAAAGACAACTGTAATCTAAATGAGGGAGAAGAATGTGCCTATGTGGTGATACAGTTTCTATATTCTGGTTGAAGTAGCATATTGATATTGACTTTAGAAAATTGGTATATTTGATTTTAGTCACTTCAAGAAACAATACAAAGAAAATTACATAAATAACATTAAAAATAAAGTAGACTAAGCAAAACAAAATATTAAAATGGCCTCAACAAAGAAAACAGTATAGGAAAAAAGCACTCGAAATACCCAAAATTAAAGCAACAGAATCAAAAACTCCCAGATAAATAAAAAAGAAAAATCTATAACCAATAAGCATAATCTTAAAATAATAAATATCTTGAAATCTATTTGCAGTACATATAGAACACATCAAATAAAAATGGATCATCAGGGGAGTAAAAATTCTCACTAAATGATGCTTGTAAAGTACTCACTTTTAATATAAGGATGTTTGTAGGTTTAAAGTAAATGAATAAAAATAATTGCATATTTCGTGGAAAAACTATTCAAAAGAGTGAAGGAATAGCTGTGTCAGTGTCAGACAATGTCAACTTTGGAACATAGTATGGAGATAAATCACATCAAATTACATTCTTCCTGCAACCATTAAGCAGTTTCTAATCACTCATAGACTAACATGATTTTTCATTTTGGCCTAATAAAAGCTATCTAGGAGCTGTATGTCTCTACCATCCAGGCCTCCTTCATATACTTATAACTTCAATTAAATCCCCAAATGATCATACAGCCTTATGTGATATTTGTATTTTCCTACTCTGATTCAAGTTTCAAAAGTATCCTTGACTCTCTTCTCCTCTCTGGTGTCCTTGATGTCTACAAAGAGTTTTTGGTATATAATATACAGCCACTTACCAATTTCTACATATAGACACACGCAATTTCCTTCTCTGCATTATCCTATAAATTGTATTTTACTAAAATATGATAATTTCAAAGGATCCAAGTCACCCCAATAAATAATTGTTATGGCAGTTCTGGATTTGGAACTCATTAAGACTTCACTTCCATTAGCATCAAGTACTTTCTTTCTGGCCTTCAAAAGATGGTACAATAGATAAGGCCTGTTACTGCTCCTTCAGAGGACCAAAGGTTACAGTCCTTCAACTGAGATGGCCTCTTAAATCTCCCTGTCATTCATGCTTAATTTTTATCCAATGACCTTTTCTTGATCCTACAGGTACTGCATGCACATTCTGGATATATGTGTATACATACAAAATATATACAAACATCATACGAAAGATGTAAAGAAAGAATGTCTATGGACAAAGAGAATATAGTACTTGTATCTTGATTTTCTCCCCCTCTGGGAAGTTTTTCAAATTATCTGAGTCTAAATTTCCCACAGGTTAGTCAGGCAAAATCAACCAATTTTTCCTTTCCCTTGATGTTGTAAAGACAGTCAAAATTGTCAATTAGTAAGTTCAAGGACAATGTACTATAACTAGCCCAGAGTGATTAAGTAGAGAGAGACAAAATGAGGAAATGAGGAAAAAGAATCAAATAAGAAAGAACAGAGAACAAAAATGAAATGAAGTGACTTTCTCCCAGCATTTGGACAAGTGAAGAATCTGGCATGGACAGGAGCTTAAAGTTCAATATTGACTTTATCTAATTAAAGTCAACTCAGTAAATACACAAAAATATGGTATAAGACCAAAATCCTTGAACAATTAAACATAATGATTATCATAGAACTGTTCAGAGAAGAGTAAGCATGCAGATAAAACTGGTATCCAGAGCAGGTGGCATATGAGTGTCAGATGGTACAGCACTCACCATCCAGTAAATATTTGCAAAATGGATGAAAAGTGAATTACAGACATTCTGAAGGCCATTACACCATGCACCCATCACTAATACATTTTATCTTTCCTTATAAAGGTATTCTTCCTCCTCTCAACTCCCATAGATAAATACAAGACCAAGGCCAGGGAAATGATGATTATCTAATTCAAATGTCCACTGCACTGTGCCTTTCCTAGGGATGATTGCATGCTCCACTTTAATCCTGTCAAGGATTTACAACAGAAATATTTATTTTTGTGCTTGGACAGGAAAATTCTATAATCTGTTTTGATTTTTTGTTGTTTATACACAAATGTTGAAACTTTGACTTCCGCATTACATGCTGATCACCAGAAAACAAGCATAAAGTTTACAAATAATCTAAAGGTCTGAATGGTGAATGACTCCTTTCCATAATAGAGTTGTTTTGTTTTGTTTTGTTTTTTTGTAAAATAGCCACAGCACATGTCCTCTGACACTGGGAGATAGAATTATTCATTTATTGGTACATGATATTTTTTAACTCTGGTGCTTTTGGCAGTTGGACGAATGTAATAGTTTGAGCTTTTTGAATAATTATGGGATAGAAGTTCTATTTCTTATTTAAGGTAGACACCAATCTCATTATAGGGGAAGGACATCAATGGCATTTTCTTCACTACTGCTTGGATTCTTAGTTGGGGTCATCCATGTGGATCCCCTAACATTTCTTCTGTCACACTAGATTCCACTTCTTTCCCTCCCTCTGCTCTTCCCAGCTGCTTAGCTTTGTGTACTAAGCAGCTACAAGATTGTCAGCCTCCCCAAAGGAGGACAGCTATTGTCGAATAATGCTGACCACATCAAGCACCAGACAACTTCCAGTTATTAGTCTCTCAGGTGTGAGTCAGCAGTGTTACTATTTAAATATAACCTGATGGAAAAAATTGATATATATATGAAAATGAATATATATGCATATATATATATATATATATATATATATATATATGTATATTCATCCTTTCCAGTTGCATCCATTATGTTCCTCTAGAGAACCCTAATACAGATACATAGGCTAATTCTGTTCCTATACTACAAAGAATGGCAATGAGTCAGAGAGTGTAGGTCAAACCTGCAATCTGACTTTACTTCCACTGGTTAGGAACACATGGGTGGGAAAGATGAATCCTATGGTAACATGTTTAATTAGGTCCTGTTTAGTTTTCTTTGCTAAGTTATCTTTATGTTCTGTGCATAGTGTCTACTTTGAATGGTGCAAAATGGCCCAAATAAATAGTCCCATCCTCAGGGTTCATTATACTCATAGTTAGCAGCTGAATTTAGTCTTTAATTGCAGACATTCTAATTGATCTGTGTTGTATGTAATCTTGTTATGCTCTTGATTTTCATAACATTACCAGCTAATGATGTCAACATGTTTCATGTTTATTGTCCCTCTTTTTTCATATTTTGAAAAATATTCATGAACATCATTTATCTATTTTTATTTTTATTAGTTGTTTTGTTTTATGTTCTTTCTTGTGCTTTCGTCATATTATGGGCATTTTCCTTGTCATATCAACAGCAAGGCAGATTTTTCTTCAATTCTCTAGGTTGTTTCTCCAGTCTTTTGATACTTTCATTGATGGAAAGAGCTTTTGAAATTTACATTTCATCCTTTTTCTCCACATGCATGGTACTTGTGTCTGTAAAAATCCAGGTGGATGTGACCTTGTATGTATCATGTCCTTATGCGAACATGAATTTGGAAGATTGAGGTCAATGATATGTTTTCTTCAATCTTTTCTCTCCTTGCTTTCTACTTTTGTGCCTCTCACTAACTTAATGAAATTCATTAATTTGACTATACTGGCTGGCCAGCAATCTCCAGCGTTTCCAGTTTCATACTGCCCAGCACTGGGATTATAGTCATGTGCCTGCTGCAGAGCCCATCTTTTAACATGGTTGTTGGGAATCCAAAAACATGTTCACATATTTGCATGCCAAGATCCTTTCTATCCAGTCATCTCTTCAGCAGCTAACTCAGGGCGATCCCATTTGTCTATGTTGCTTTTGCTTTCTGTGAAATTTAAATCTTTTCCATGAAATCATTACCTGGGTCTTTATCTTGAAATATTTCACTCATATTTTCCTCTAGTAGACTAACAGTTTCAAACCAGTAGTACAGTCTTCAATCCATCTTGAGTTCAATGTTTTGCAAAGTGAAAGAAATGTGCTTCAACGTTCACTTTCTTTGGACCATTTGTTGAAGGTATGTCCTTATCTTCTGTGTATGATTATTTTTTTTCTCAGTTGGCAATTAAATGCCTGTAGCTGTCTAATCTTAGTTTCAGGTCCTTTACTGTATTTCATTAGATCATATCTCTATCTTTATGGGCATACTAAAAATGTTTTTGTTCTCAGAGCTTCATGGTTTATCTGATAATATAGTATTTAGGTACCTCCAGCTTTGCTCTCTTTCACTCAGACATGCTTTGATGCTAAGGGGTAACACATATTTTATATTGATTTTAGATGCTTTTCTATTTTTTAGGAGAATGTAAATGTATTTTGGTATCATATATACACCTTGATTTGTGTAGCTTAGATAGCTTAAAATATAAATTGCATAAATCATAGGAAGTTTTTCCACATTTTAGTTCCTTATTAATTTTGTTTTTCAGAGTTTTGAAGCTTTTATTTTACAGTTCTTTCACATCAAATAATAACTTTATGGGTTCAGTTCTCTTTCCCACTTTTTGTGGTTTCTGAGGATTGAACTCACATTATCAGCCTTGGGCAGCAAGCACTTTACCTAGTGATTTTTCTTGTCAGCTTAAAGATATGATTTTTATTAATGTTTTCTTATTAGTATCCCTTAATTCAGAAAGACTACATAATTATTTTAAATAACTATTGGTATTTTCCCAGTATTTACTATACTTATAGTTGTCCATACTGTTCTTAAAGCAACCTTTGAGTATTTGAAGTCAGAGACAACTTTGAATATCAAGGAAATAAAACAAATTTTCTTTTCTCTACATTATTTTATACTTATAGATTTAAAGAATACCTCACCTTCTTTTATTTCTGTATCTGACCTAACATTCTTTGACTTTCAGAACTTTTGAAATGCATTAGCATAGGAGACCATTGGCTTCCTCCAACTCAAAATGCAAGAATGTCCTGTCTGACCCAGGGAAATAGCAGGCAATAGAGAGGGAAAGAAATCATTCAATGGGCAAGGGCCTGTCTTTTAAAGTGGTCCTTTGCACCTGCATGAAGACTATGCAACAATGGAACCTTAGGCCAACGAGAGTACTGTGTGAGTGCATTCTGCCAGGTGACAGGGGCAGGTCAGCATAATGCAAGAATATTTACAGTGGACACCCAAACTATTAAAAGAGCCTATGGGGTTTGTGCTTCTGCCCCGGCTTAGTACCAATGAATCAGGAGAGAGTAGAATTGTTGCTGTTGGGACATTTCCTTGGATTTGAGGTTATGCTATTTCCTAAATGTCTGAGGAGAAATAACTTTTAGGGGGGATAGTCATCTCCCTCTATTGAAACATCAGCCTAAGTGAAAATGGGGTCCCTGTTGGTAAGTTGGACTCAATAGATTAAGTAGCTAGAAGTTGGCTGTGGGTTTCCTCTTCAATCACATCCACCTTAATTTTAAAGAAGGGTCTGTTACTAAACCTGAAATTCACACATTGCCTGAACTGCATAAACATTGAAACTTAGGGCTCTCCCGGTTTCTGCCTCTTCAGCTCTGAATACCAGGTATCACAGCCACACTTGGCCCTTAATTTGAGTGCTAGATATCTTTTTTTAGAGCCTTGTGCAGATATTGAGAGCACTTTCCCAATTGATCCATTCATTGTCCCACCTCCTAATGTGATCATCTTAAAATTGCCACTATAACAAGCCAAAAAGCTTTTCTACTCTGGATAATTTTCAAAAATGAATGGATGTTAAAAGACGTCTCGTGCACTCATGTTGATGGTAATAGTTATTATGTACCAGAATCACTTGAATATTTTTACAGTGCTATTGTTTGGATTAAATAGTCTGATGTCCTCATCCAGGAATCTCATTGCCTGGAGGATTATCCAAACTCCCCCAAATGTATTACCCTGAATCATCAATGGTATATCAAGAATATGTAGTATATTATATATTAGATAAATTGTGTATTTTATATTATTGGCCTCAGAAACAGGAGACAGATGCTGTGTGATTCATTATATTCTGTTCTGTTGTTTCAACAGAACACACACACACTGAAGTAGGAATTATTACTTTTGCCACTGCATAGCTAAAGTAAGTGGACTAATGGGCAAAGTAAACAGTGCTAAATCACTCTTTTCCACTCTTCTGAAACATGTGGAAAGTGGGCTTCGCATGCTCTGCAGTATGTTGTGGAAACTATACATTTTACTATTGTCAGCATGTTCTTGTAATTCACATGATGCTCAGCAGGAGTCAGGTGTCATCTGGACCCAAATCGCTGTAATAGTAGGATCAGGTTCAACACAAATCCAAGATTAATTGCAAGTGATGAACATGTTACTGGTTTGAATAGAATGTGGAGGTTGCATGGACAAGTTGCATACATGTTCTTGACCTAAGCAATATTGGCTACTATGCTCTAGACTTGTAGTTGTAGATTACAAAATTGTTCCTTTACTGTAGTACCTGAGGAAGAGTCAAAAAATAAACAAGTGTGTTTGACCTGCTGTCATACAAATATTCTGGGACATAAGTTCATGTGTGTATGTGTCTGTCTGTCTGTCTTTATGTCTTTCTGTTTCTGTGTGTGTATCTGTGTGTGAGTGAGAGATTGGGGTTTGGAATGTTTGTAATGCAGGTGCCTGTGTGTAGATAAGCTTACATGTGGATACAAGAAGAAAATTCTTGGAAGCATACCTCTGGTACCATCCACTCTTTTTGTCTGATAGTTTGTTTGTCTGTTTGTTTAATACTTTGTTTTGATAATGTTTCTCAGTGTTTGGGAAGACCTGAGTTCAATGAGGATAGGCTTGCTGGCCAGTAAGTCCCAGGTAACTGTCTGTCTTTGCCTCTTCAGTGTTTGTATTACAGAAGGGGGTCACCACACTGAACATATTCTAACTTGGAGTTTTTGGAGTGGAGTTCAGGTCATAATTTTCCAAGTCAATAAATCACTTTATTGATTGACCCATAAACTTAGCCTCATGCTACGATTTCATGCAGAAAGATAGTAATGCTGTTATATGCTTTGACATGTGGCCCCCAAGGGCTATGATCAGAGATTTTTGTAGACCACCTTGCTGTTCCTTGTGCTTACAATACACACTCAGGAAAAAAAAAACAGATTTATACTTAGTGGTAACAGCAGCTAATATTTTAGGTGAGAATAAAGAAATCCTTAAAACTTTGAGATTAGGAATGTCTAAAGAAGAGTAGAAAACAATTTTGAGTCCTAGGAATGCTCAATGTAGAGATAATAAAGAACAAACTCTTAATATTCATGGAGATAGGATGAAATATGGTGTGACAATAAGTTTATGTGTTACTTTTTATATGAACTCATGAACAGCATGGTGTGATACTGGCCTTGGAAGTTTTGCACCAGTTAATCAACATTACTAAGCTCTTTTCAAACTGCTAATGCCCCCCAAGATGGCATCATTCCACTGGAAATTTGGAGAAAGTCATCCAAGGGAGGAGTAATGGAATAGACTCTCCGAATACAGATTCGCCTTTCCTATTAGTCATGCTTTTGCACAAATCACCATCTGTGATACATACTCATTATCATGTTACTTCACATCACATTGCATTTTAGTGAGTGATTTGTGTTAGAACAAATCATGTGTAGAAATAGACTCACAATGATGGATCTGAGTGATCTCAGTTTTCCATTCTAGCTTAAAAGAATGGTATGATTTTTAAAGGGGGTTGATTTTACTGCCAGCATAGTGGAAGCATTTAACAGGCTGTGATAATTTCCTCCTGGCTCAGGGAAAGGCCCTGAGTTCAAAGTCAAGGTCAGTTATGTGATAAAATAGCATTCATTGATAGGACTCACATAAGGAATCCAAGTGTTTAATTCTGGTATTTCATCCCTTTCATCCATGTGAAATTCATTTTTCTTCTATTTTCACATTTTGGTTTTATTGATTTTGGAGTTTTAGTACCAAAGAAGAATGTTTTAGTAAGGGACCAAGCTTGAGACATGAATTTGAAGGAAAAAATGAGAAAAGGAAAAATAGCTCTCAGAAGAAATGACAAACAACCACAAGAAAAACAAATAAAAGGGATGCAGCAAGAAAGGAAGGAGGAAGAGTGGAAGGAAAAGAAGATGGAAGGGAGGAGAAAGGGAGGGAGGAGGGAAAAAGTCAATTTTAGCATATCTTGTCTTACAGAGCTATTGGCAGTTACTGGGTTGTTCATGATTACTTCATAGGACCAGTCTTGGGGCCTTTGCTGAAGGTACTCACTATGTTCTCACCTCCTAATACTGTCCAAATGTGGTTTCACCATGCAAAAAGTAGATCAGTTCAGGTTTGCCTAAATAATTAGAAAGTTTGCCAGAAAAAGAAAATACTTAGATTAGAAATGTTGGTATTTTCTTAATTGGCTGTAGATAGAACAGGCTATCATTTGTTTCTGATACCTATATCCAGAAAGTGACATTAATTATCACCACCCCTGAATGAGACTTAATTATTTTAGTTTTGTTTGAGTTCTGTGAAAACATGATTATGGTTCACTAAATTCCCCTTTGTCATTGTTTGATGGAGATTACATAAAATGAGGGAAAATTTAGGAATATGGACCTCATCATAATCCTTGAGAAAAAGAGCTTCAGCTTTTTCCATGAGAACAGAACTACCATTAGCAGAATCGGAAAGTAAATTTCATTTGGAAAACTGACTTAGAAAAATCATGGATTTTGAAGATAATCTGGTTTCATGAATAATTTAAATTCTCCCTTTATTTTTTCAATGTAAAGCATTACATTATACTTTTATATTAATGCTTCCTTCTATCAGTTATTTTTAAATCATGCATCTCACAAGTTAAAAACAAACTAAAGATCTTTAAACATATAAAGCTCAAGTTATTATTTATGAATCAAACACATTTTAACATTTTCTATTAAGATACTCTAGGTAGAGCTAGTTCCAATTTTATATTTATACCAAAAGACTAAAGAATCTCAATTGGCTGAAATACACTTAAAGAGATGTTCAACATCCTTAGTCATCAGGGCAATGCAAATCAAGGATTCTGAGATTCCATCTTACATCTGTCAGAATGACTTAGACTGAAAACACAGCTGAGGCCTCCTGCTGGCAAGGATGTAGAACAGGCAGAAAACTCCTGCCCTGGGATTTTATTTTCACTAGACAAAGATGTGATACATTTGTTTATGCTGCATAATTTTACTTTAACTTTGTAAAGATTTGTTCCTTTTGTTTATGCTACAATTGTTTAATTACCTAAAAATGTGTTACAGTTGTTTCACACTGTCTGCCTACAGCAGCTTCTTGCTCTAATAAAAAGCAGAATGTCCAGTACCTAAGAAGGAGAAAGAGAGACAAGGTTGGCATACAGAAAGAATGAAAAGGAGGAAGAATCTAGAAAAAAGAAATAACTAGGGGAATGAGAGAAGAAAGAGGAGAGAATGAAGGAGATACCCAAGGCCAGAAGACAGGCAGCTGCCAGCCAGAAGGCAAGAGAAACACTGAAAGTAAGATATACAGAAGGAAACAAAGGTAAAAAAGCACTGATGCAAAAGGTAGATAAAGAGAAACAGTTTTTGTCAAAGGAGCTAGCCAGAAACAAGTCGAAGCAAAGCCAAACCCTCAAAACTAATAAGTCTCTGTGACATGATTTAGGAGTTGGTTGGTGGCCAATAAGAAAAAAAGAATCTGCTACACACTCCTCCACAGCTATTGGGAGTACAAACTTGTACAACTATTTTGGAAATCAATATGATAGATTCTCTTAGATTGGGAATTCATCTACCTAAACACCCTGCTGTATTACTTTTGGACAGATGCGCAAAAGATGTTCTATTGTACCAAAATGACACTTGCTCAGTCATGTTCATTGTGGCTATTTGTAATAGCCAGAATGTGGAAACAACCTATATCTCCCTCAACCAAAGATTGCACAAAGAAAACATGGTACACCTACACAATTTAGTATTACTCAGCTCGAAAAAAAAAAGCAAGAAGCCAAGAAATTTGAAGGCAAATGGATGGAATTAGAAAAAAAGCGAGCATCCTGAGAGACGTAACCTAGAGGCAGAAAGACAAATATAGTATGTACTGACTAAAAGTGGATATTATCCATAAAGGATAACCATGCCACAATCCACAGGCCCAGAGAGTGTAAATAACAAGGAGGGCCCACGGTGGAGGGTTGGGGGGCACATGGATCTCCTGGGGAAAGGGAAATAGAAGAGCTCTCATGATGACATGGTATCAGGTGGAACAGGTTGGAGGTAGATAGAAGGAGAGAGTCATGAAAGAGATGACTGGGGGGCCTCACATAGAAACCTGGTATAAAGGAAACTCTGAGAAAGATACAAGTATGACAGCAGCTAAGTCTCATAACAATGTAGGGCATATAGCCTGAACTCGCCATCTCCTGTTAACAGGTCGGACTTCTAGTGAAGGGATTTGGATGCCAGCCAAGCTACACAACTTTTGACCTACATTTGTCCTGCCTATGGGATGTTTTGGCAGAGGTAGCAAGGGTGTAAGGGTAATACAGAGACTGTGGGAATGACCAACCAATGACTCATATAGCATCAGACACATACCACAAGAGAAAGCCTGCCCCAACCCTACATGGAGTGTTGGGCATAGAAGATATATGATGTCCCAGAGACCTAGGCTAGAACCAATCACAACTCAAGAAAAAAATGGTAACATAATGATGCCTAATACTATTATGTTATACTCATAAATTGGTGACTACTGCAATTGTCATCAGAGAGCCTTCATCCAGCTACTGATAGCAACAGATGGAGAGACCCACACCAACAATTGGACTGAGCTCAGGGAATCCATCTGAAGAGAGTAAGGGAGGATTATATGACCCTGGGGAAGAGATTATGAGAACATTACAAGGAAACCCACAGAAACAACTAACCTGGACTTATAGGAACTCACACACTGTGGACCAATAGCCAGGATGTTGGCCCTCTACATCTGTGTGACAGTTGTGTACCTTGCTGTACTTGTGGGACCCATAGCAGTGAGAACAGCAGCTGTCCCTAACATTTTGGCTGCCTTTTGGGAAACTGTTCCTCATACTGGGTTTCCTTGCCAAGGAGAGGTGCTTAGTTCTACAGAAACTTGATATGCCATGCTTTGTTAATACCCATGGGAGGCCTGTCACTTTCTGAACAAAACAGATGGGGTCATTGGTGATTGAGGGGGTTTTGAGGGAGGGAATGGGAGGAGAGGAGGAATCTTCCATCAGGATGTTAAAGGAATGAATAAATTTATTTGCTATTAAGAACCCTATATAAACAAAACTTAGAAATAACCAACAGCTGAGGCAATAAACAATGGGCTCTAGGATTCAGAAGCCTGAGGATTAATTATTCTTCCCAGTTCCTGCATGGACTAGTCACAATTAGGTCAAGCATCCTTAAATTCTAAATATTTTATGTTTCACAGTTTCTAATAGCTAGGAGATAAGTACAAGCATTTGAAATGAAAATTGTGTCTGTAATAAACATATTCCTCATTTTTATGTCATTAGTTGTCTAAACAATACACTGTAACAATAAGTCTTTACTCCAGCTGCCTGAGCCCCGTTGCCACATGGTTGCCACAATAACACACAGAAATTGATATTAGGTACAATGCTGCTGGCCAATGACTAGGATTTCTCAATTTCTTAGCTCTGTCTTAAGTATCAACCATAATCATTAATCTATATATTTTACAAACTTATCTTATTGAGGATGCTGGTGGCAAGTGTCCTGTCTTCCCGGGTTCACATGGTGACACTGTCTTTACTACATTTCCCAGAATCTCCCCTCCCCTCTGCTAGTTTCACCTAACTTGCTTTCCTATTGGCCAACAGTGCTTTATTTATCAACCAATAAGACAAATGTATACAGAGAAGGACCTTCCCCATCATCTTCTTTTTAGACAGAAAGGAAGAGATGATAGGGGAGGTCCTTCTCTTTATATGTTTGTTTCCTAGGCATGGAGTCCCAGCTGTTAGTTTTTAGAAAGAAACCATTTGTCTCATCATTAGCATGTATTTCTTAGGGATTAAAAAGTAAACACCTTGGACATCAAATCTACCAAATGCAACTCATCGTCATTACTGAAATACTTGCCTGGCTTCAGAATATTGCCAGTTTAGACTCATGTATCCTCTGTAGCTATGAGTCCTCCTTAGGGTCACACTCATAGATTCCAGGAAGTTTCCACTGCACTAGTTTTCCACAACATATCCAAGCATCCCCCAATTCCAGCTGTCTTTCCCCCCACTCTCCTGCCTTCCATTTCCCACCTCCTGATCCCTGCTTCTCTTCTCTCCTCCTGCCCACAGTCTACCAGCAAAATCTATTCTCTTTCCCTTCCCAGCAAAATCCAACCATTTTCCTAAAGTCCCCCTTTATGTTTCTCTGGGTCTTTGGATTATAGCCTAAATATCATTTACTTGGTAGATAATATACACTTATTTGTGAATACATAGAACTTTTCAATATCTGGGTGACCTCACTCAGGAAGATTTTTTTCTTTGTTTCCATCTATTTTACTGTATTATGTAAACACACCACATTTATAATTTTTATATCTATTCTTTGGTTGAGTGGTATCTATGTTGTTTCCAGCTTATGGCTATTATGAATAAAGCCTCATGAATTCTCAATAGATGAATCTCAACTGGCTGAGAAACACTTTGAGATTCCATCTCATACTTTTCTGAATGGATAAGATCAATAACAACTTTTTATGTTTTGTATTTTAAATAATCTAAAAATGATTTAATATTTATAGGAAGATATATCTAAACTTAATAAATGCCTTTGTGAGCTGGGTTTTGGTGGCAAATGCCTTTAATTCCAGCACTTGGGAGGCAGAGGCAGGTAAATCTCTGAGTTCCAGGCCAGCCTGGTATACACAGCAAGTTCCAGGACAGGCTCCAAAACAATACAGAGAAACCCTGTCTTAAAAAAATGGCATTGTGTTTTATTTGACCTTTAAGCCCACATAGCTTCCACAGAACACTACTCAATCCTATAGCTCTTAATGTCTTTCCATTACCTTTTCTGAGATATTCCCTGAGATTTAGATGTAGGAGTTGCATTCTTGGTGTATCCACTTGGGCTGGAACTTCCATAGATATTCTCTGTATTTTGAGCAGGTGTCCTTTTGTATAGTGGTCTCCAAAAACCTCAAAGAGAAATTTCTTAGAGAAGAGATGAGAGCTGCAGATATCTCCGGGTATGGCAATATGTTTTAGAATGTATTAAATTATGCTGTTCTAGTAAAGTGGTGGTAGTATGTTCTCCTCTAAGAACCAGGGCTCCACTAACCATAGGTAGTTGGATACATTTCCATTACCAAGGATGATCTCCTTCCTTGTGTCTAATTAGAGAACCATTTTTTACTGACAAGATAAAAGTGTCACTATTGCATCTTTGGGGATATCTTGCAGGGCTTATTATTATTGTTCATAGGCATCACAGTTGGATAGGATTATTGATTACTTACATTATTTGGACCTGCTGCTACTAGAAAATCTAATTCTCAGAAAAGGAATTTCATGTCAGATCAGATCTGCTGTAATCTTGCAAGTGCTATGTCCATCATAAATGGCGTCTTCAGCAATAGGGACTTACACATATTGATTTATTTCTCCATATAATCAATATCTATATGCTTATTATATTTTCTGAGCATATAATTAATGTAACTAAGCCACAAATAACTTTTATCATCATATTTTGGAGAACATCACCTGTATAATTTTACATTTGTATTTTTTCCTTTGAACATGGAAAGTTTCTTTAAAACACATCTCATAATGAATATTTTAAATTCATTCCATGACAATTATATATTTGTACACAATATGTCCTGATAACATCCAATCTTCAACTCCTTTTCCCAGCTCAAGTTCTCCAACAAATCCTTGTCCCTCCTTCATGGCCTCTTAATTTAATAGCTTACTAAGTCCAATCACTGGTGCCAATGTGCATATGAGTGTATGACAATCTACTGGAAGAAGAATAAACTACTGGCTAGCATAACCCCCCAAAATGACTCCCTATCCTACAACAGACATCAGCAAACAATAACTCCCAAGCCAAGGATGTGATTTCAAAGACTCTTCTCCATTAGTGCTAGGTTTTTGTCTAACTTGAATTTTTGTAGTTCTTACATAGATAACCATAACTGTGAATTTATTGCTGCAATTCCTGAGGCATATCAAGAATACAGGTTTTCTCAACACTTCCCTCCACCCTCTGATTCTTACATTCCACACTGCCTTCTAGAATGTTCCTTGAATCTTGCTGATTGGACCTTGGACATGAATGTATGGTTTAAGGCTGTGTACTCAACAGTTAACTAGTCTCAGCACACTGAAGAGTTATCTCTGCAATAATTGTCACCCATGGAAAAAAAAGAATTTAAGGAGACTGAGGTTGAAAAGAACATTAATTTATAGGTATTTACACATATAGCTAGTAATGGCTTGAAAACATTTTTATGTAGCCACACAGCATGACTAATCTCTTCAGCAATGGATTTTGATTAAAGTTACAGTACCAGGCATGAATTCTTTCCCATTGAATTCTTTCTCTTCAATTCAATCAGAAAGTGGATGGTTACCACAGAATAATCATAATCATACCTATGTTGCATTAGGGGTAACAGATTGACTGGAAGGCCATTATTGTAGAATACACAGTCTACCACTGAGTGAAATTGTTAATGGCTTTTCTCCTCCATCGGTTTGCACAGCATATTTCAACACTATGGAATCTAGTGCTCAGGGAAGAAGTGTCAAGGTCAGTTCTAGCTTAAGATCACTATGTCTTACAAAAGGTATGCTGTGAAGAGTTTTGATGACTGAGTCAAATATCAAGTCAAAATTATAGCACTGATCAGATTGCCCAAATTTATAATCCATGATATAATTTTTATAAAATACAAAAGAAAGATAGCCAAATAGTCTATGACTCTTCAAAGCACATAGATTTAGAATTTTTCTACTCATCCAGAATGCTATAAATTAAAGAATAATGTGTTTCTTTGTATCCTCAGATTTTCCTAAGCTTTTCTCTAAGCTCAAGGATTATTACTGTTGAAAGAAATATTGTTCCAATTTTATTGATTCATAGCCATAAAATGTAAGTTCAATAGTCTCACCTATCATTTTTTGATTTTCTCTTTCTATATTTGTAAAAAAAAGAAAAGAAAAGAACAGAAAACAACTCATCCAAAGGTAATACAAATAACATAGGACAACTGCTGGGATAAAGATTTCTAGATTCACCATGTTATGATTTGGCTGTGTTTGGTTCTTTGCCTCCAATAAGATAGAATGCTTTTCTATGTGAAAAATAGTCCTTCTGTGCTTATTGACCTAAGACACAAAGCATTGATGCCCAGGGTCTAGTTTTGCAGGTAGAGGCCTGATAAACAGAGGTTTAAAGCTTTAAGATTTAGAGTCAGACACTTTCAGCCATAGCTGCACATGGTTGATTCTTATTGCATTTGGTCTTATCTGTACTCAGTAGCAACTAGCAGCATTTATAATATATGTTCACTGGCAGCTAGTTATAATTCTTTAACATTGTGTTTTGGGACACATGACTTCTAAGAGTGGTCAGTATTATATCTCTTGGGCCACAGTAATAACAACTTCAGACTTCTTAGAAAACGGTGTTAGTTCTCTTGGGTGCTGTGACTTGGCCATGGCTCTTAGGGTTTGGCAGGTTCCTAGAACTCTTCAAATGACTGAAGCCAGGAATCTGTCATGGTTTGCTCTTGGCAGCTGCCTTCTTTTTATCCATTCCCCCTGTTATCTGCACTAGACTTCTAGATCCCATTTTCTCAATACAATTCACTTTCTGGAAGTCTTCAGTTGCCTTCTGTAAGGGCAACTGATGTCATTGACTACATTATGTGTCAACACTGTTTTCTCTTCATGTTACTATCAAATCCCAGTCTACTAATGGTATTTCAAGAAGTCAAGAGAGATCATTCAGGAGAAGCCTCTTATTGGGCCTAATGCTATAAGAGCATGAGGCAGCACAAAGTGTCATCTACTCACTGACTCACAAGGTAAGCCACAGAGACTTATTATACAGTCAGTAAAGGGACACGTCATGAGTATAAAATGTGAATGCAATATTGGAATTTGAACCAATTTACCATGGTTTTCAGTTAAACCAGTCACAGGCCTTAAATAACTCTGCATCATACACTTCATACTTCTCCACTCAGACATTTTGCCTAACCTCTGGAAAAATGTGACTATTTCCACCAATTCATTTTGCTGGGTCATATAGATTTCAAGGCTCTTGGATGCAGGTGCAGGTTGTATGGAGAAGCTGTAATAAGAACAAACCCTTCTAGGGTAAGAATCATAGATACAGTTATCATGAGCCTCATAGTTAGATGGAATGTGATTTGTACAGGTAGTGGATAATTTAGAACTAGCAAGATGCCTTGCTATCAATCTGGCAATTTGACAAGGAACAGAAAAGCAGGAAATTACCAAGTGAGGCCACAAAGTATAACAAGTGATCTGGAAACTTCCATTCAAGATGCTGTATGGTCTTTTTCCAAGACTGCAACTTTTTCAGAAGTAACAAGTGAGTAAATATACCAAAACTCTAAGAACAGGATAATATTGTCAATGGTACTTTGAAAGCATATTGTTTTCACAACATTAACTGTGCTTTCCATCCTGCCAAATGTCCCTAGAGGGTGTTTGATTCCTCTGTCCTTGAAATCTCAGAACCCAGGTTTCTTAGGAACCTGAATTTCTTAATGCTATCTAGGGAAATTTGATAATGGACACTTTTCTCTTGTGATAGAATGGTGTAATTTGGCTTCTAAAATTCCAGGTTAAGAGAATACAACACAGGAAGGAAGTCAAGGTAGGAAATTCAATGATGCCCTGCTTGTTATTCTATATAGCACTGCATTTGAACAGTGAACTTGCTTTACAGCCAGAGAAATATAGCACCAGTGATAGGCAGTATTATAGTCACCTAGTTTCCTGAACTGTATTAAGTTCAGGAAAACCTGCTTTGAGAATGGTATCACATCAAGTGGAATAGGATATCCTACATCAATTAACACTCAAGACAACCTACCATAGCCATGCCCTCAGGCCAGTCTCATTGAGGTAATTCCTCAACTGAGATTTTGTTCTTAGGTCATTTCTATGTTATATCAACTTGACTGTTAAATCCAAACATAAAAGATAAAAAAACCAAACTTTTACAAGAACAGTTTCTAAATTTCTACTAACATAAAAACATGGGAAATGCAAACAAAAGCAGCAAGATACTTTTGCAAATTGTCTAGGCATAGAAAAACTAGCATGTCTGTACATCAAGTGTTCATAAAGAATTGGGACAGCCTTGTCTTGTCCCGGATTTTAGAGGGATTGGATTGAGTTTCACTCCATTTAATTTGATTTTGGCTGTTGGCTTGCTGTATATTGCTTTTATTATGTTGAGGTATGTTCCTGTTATCCCTGATTTCTCCAAGACCTTTATCATGAAGGGGTGTTGGATTTTGTCAAAGGTTTTTTCCGCATCCAGTGAGATGATCATGTTTTTTTTTTTTTTTCTCAGTCTGTTTATATGGTGGATTATATTGATAGATTTTCCTATGTTGAACCATCCTTGCATCCCTGGGATGAAGCCTACCTGATCATGGTGGATGATCTTGTATTTGATTTGCTAGGATTTTATTGAGAATTTTTGCATTAATGTTCATGAGGGATATTTGTCTGTAGTTCTCTTTCTTAGTTGTGTCTTTGTGTGGCTTGGGTATCAAGGTTATCGTAGCCTCATAAAAAAGAGTTTGGCAATGTCCCTTCTGCTTCTATTTTATGGAACAATTTGAGGAGTATTCCTATTAGCACTTCATTGAATTTCTGGTAGAATTCTGCGGTGAATCCATCTGGCCCCGGGCTTTTTTGGTTGGGAGACTTTTGATGACTGCTTCTATTTCCTTAGAGGTTATAGGTCTGTTTAAGTTGCTCATCTGTTCTTGATTCAATTTTGGTAAGTGATAACTATCCAGAAAATTGTCCATTTCCTTTAAATTTTCCAATTTTGTGGAGTACAGGTTTTCAAAGTATGACCTGAAGTTTCTCTGGATTTCTTCAGTGTCTGTTATGTTCCCTTTTCATTTCTGATTTTGTTAATTTGCATGATCTCTCTCTGCCTTTTGGTTAATTTGGATAACGGTTTGTCTATTTTGTTGATTTTCTCAAAGAACCAACTCTTTGTTATATTGATTCTTTGAATTGTTTCTTTGTTTCGACTTTATTGATTTCTGCCCTCAGTTTGATTATTTTCCGGTGTCTGCTTCTCCAGGGTGAATTTGCTTCCATTTTTTCTAGAGCTTTCAGCTGTGATATCAGATCTCTGGTGTGGGTATTCTCTAGTTTCTTCATATGAGCACTTAGAGCTATGAACTTTCCTCTTAGTACTGCTTTCAAAGTGTCCCATAAGTCTGGGTATGTTGTGTCAATATTTTCATTGAATTCTAAGAACTCCACAATTTCTTTCTTTATTTCTTCCTTGACCCAGGAATGTTGCAAATGCATGTTGTTCAATTTCCATGAGTTGGTAGGTTTTTTGCACTTTTATTTGTTTTTGATTTCTATCTTTAAAGCATGGTGGTCTGATAAGACATAGGGGATTCTTCCAATTTTTTTGTACCTTTTGAGGTTTGCTATGTTTCCGATAATGTGGGTGATTTTGAGAAGGTTCCATGTGATGCTGAAAAGAAGGTATATTCTTTTGTGTTTGGATAGAAAGCTCTATAAATGTCTGATAATCCCTATTGGGGCATAACTTCTGTTAGTTCTGTTGTCTCTTTGTTAAGTTTCTGATTGGTGGTCCTGTCCAGTGGTGAGAGTGGGGTGTTGAAGTCTCCCACTATATCTGTGTGAGGTCTTATTTGTGATTTGGGTTTTAATAATGTTTCTTTTACAAATGTTGGTGCCTTTGTATTTTGCGCATAGATGTTAAGAATTGAGACTTCTTCCTGATGAATTTTTCCTGTGATGAATATGAAATGACCTTGCTCATCTCTTTTGATTGATTTATTTTGAAGTTTATCTTGTTAGATAAAATGATTGCTATCCCAGCTCATTTCATGGGTCCATTTGATTGGAGTATCTTATCTCACCCCTTTACTCTGAGGTAATGCCTGTCTTTGAATTGGAGGTGAGTTTCTTGTATGCAGCAGAAGGATGGATTCTGTCTTCCTATCCAATCTCTTAGCCTGTGTCTTTTAATAGTGGAGTTAAGACCATTAATATTGAGGGAAATTAAGTTCCATTCAGTGTTTATTCTTGTTTGTTTTTGGTTGTTGTTGGTACTGGTATTGTATATGAATTTACCCTTCCTTTTATTTTGTGTTCTTGTAGAGTGGGATTATCTATTGCCTATGTTTATGTGAGTGTAGTTAATTTCCTTAGGTTGGAGTTTTCCTTCCAGTACTTTCTATAGGGCTGGATTAGTGGTTACATATTGTTTAAATCTGGTTTTGTCGTAGAATATCTTGTTTTCTCCATTTATAGTGATTGAAAGCTTTGCTGGGTATAGTAGTCTGGGCTGGCATCCATGTTCTGTCAGAGTTGGTAGAATATCTATCCAGGTCCTTCTAGCTTTCAGAGTTTCCATGGAGAAGTCTGGTGTAATTCTGATAGGTTTGCCTTTATATGTTACTTGGCCTTTTCCTTTGCTGCTCAAAAAAAAAAATAGGGAATATTTTAACACTGCTAGAAGTAAGAGTACTTTGAATGTAATATGGCCAGTCTTTTTCAGTTATCTATTCTGTTGAATACAGATTGATATGTTACTGAGGCTTGGTAATGAATTTTTGATTCCTATACATTGACTTTTGAATACTTGATTTCACAATTTAAATCATATTAAGTTAGCAGAATGGTCAGAGGTACTAAAATTCCTTCAACACATTTAGGTATAACACTAGGCTTTCCAAGAAAGACTGGGATGTACACACTAAATAGGGTATGTTTCAAGTTAGTGTTGACTTTACCCATCATTACTCACGCAGCTTTTACATCTTTTGTCATGTTTGTGAAATCTGAGTTCTATACCAAGCATGTTAATCCCCATTAAAGCAGGTATTCAACTTTCATAAGTGAAATAATAAGCATCCTACAAGATATTTATGGATTATCATTTCATAGATGCCAATAATTCTATAGTAAGAATTCAATGATGGTTTTTAGTCTGCTCTGTTATTTGTTTATTGATGATGACTTTGTTACCTTTATAATATACTGTTAATTTTTATTTTCCTTAAAAATTTATCTAGAGTAAGTGATGTACATGATACCCTTCTGAGAACTCCCTAACACTAAATGCTATCTACCTTCATAACAGTGGTTTTGAGGTTGTTCAGTAAAATTATTACATGCAGTTTCCAGAATCCTAACTGAGCCATTGAGATTTGTGATTTACTGTTCAAAACACTGTGGGTATGAGTAGAAACCGGATTTCACAATTGCATTCTGACTCTGTAGTCTGTAGTTACAACTCTTACACTATGTTTCATATGAATAAATAACCCTACCACAGATGAGATTGAGATTAAATAAGAAAGTAATAGCAGACAGGGAATTCTAAACCAGGCATTCTCACTCCCACATCTGTAGTTTTATCAAAGATGGAGATCAGAATATGTTTTTGTAGTTAAATACAGCTCATCATTAGAAATAAAAATATTCCAGCCATTGTATTTAATGTTAGATGACTTCATATAAAATTATATTTCTTCATTTAATGTTTTTTAAATTATAAATTTTGTATTTTGTATGTTACTATTTTAGAGATAAGGAAATAATTTTAAAATGAAATTAGCAATTTACATAGGCTAATAAAATTCAGAAACATGTAAACAGAGACACTGATTTACAATAAAGCCAAAAATTCAAAATTATTCAGTTCTGGGTATAGGAGTTTAAAAGCTATGCTATCACAAATCAACATGTAAAATTATTTGTTTTAAACCTACAATACAACTCCTTTTACATGAATAGATAACAAACAATTGGGTATAATTTAGGCACCATGTCCTCAAGAAATCTTACTCATTCCAGGGATTTCTCTACTAATCCAACAATCATTTACTGAGTATTTGCCATTCACTCTCTCATTTATTCATCAACACACAATTTTTGAGTACCTAGAATATCCCAGGAATCTTTCAGCACACTATGGATCTGAGATGAATAAAAGAGGAAAGGACCATGAAGCCTTAGCACTTGCACTACAGTCAGTGGTTTCAGGGTGAAGGCTGGTAAGTAAATAACACTTGAAAGAGCAAGGTAATTTCAGAAAATGGTAGTTACCGCAAACTCAATCAAACAGGATCATGAAATGAAAGTTGTTGCAGCAATTTGTTAGGAAGTCTTTAAAAAAAAAAAAAACATTTGACAGAGAACACAGCTACAAGGAGAGGAGCCAAGCATGTTCAGATCATTCTAGTGTATAGTAATTTGCCCTGTCAAACACAGTTGGATGTCTTCTCATTATTATCCTTTGATATTTCTTATCCCAGGCTTCTTCATCAACTTTTACTATAGTTTCCTGACTGATTTTTTTTTTCATTCTTTCTGGCTTTGAGTTTAGCACAGTTCTCCTGGAAAGCTTATGACTTTGAAGCACAGCTTCTATCATTTCACTCAGTCATGGTGATAATCTCTTTGCACTCTATTGGTCTACACTAGCTTGCACAGACTCCATCTTATGCATTATATCTTTCTCTGTTTCCATAGCTGCTCTCCAACTTCAGTTTTCAGTATTTGCTTTTCTGTAAAGAAACCTCATCCACAATAATTTGCTAAATAATTCTCTCTTTTAAAAAATGTATTCTTCTCTCATACATTACATGCTGATCTCAGTTTCCCTTCCTCCAGTCTTCCAAGTCCCTCACACCATAACCCACTCTCCCCAGATTAACTCATCATCCAAGAGAGAGAGAGAGAGAGAGAGAGAGAGAAAGCAGACCTCCCAGGTATATCCACCAATATGGTATAATAAAATACATTAAGACTGGACACAAGCCCTCATACCAAGGTTGGAAGACTCAACCCAGTAGGATGAAAAGGGACCTAAGTATAAGCAAAAGAGTCAGATACACATGCCCCTCTCCCATTGTTAGGAGTCACACAAGAACACCAAGCTACAGGACCATAAGTGATATTTAGAAGACCTAGCTCAGAAAGATACAGTCTGTGTTTGTTGCTTCAGTCTCAGTGAGCCTCTGTGAAACCTGCTTAGTTTATTTTATTCAGTAATTATTAATGTTACTTTGTATCTTAGATTTTGTTTCAGTTGGTCTGAAAAGAAAAAGGATCTGAAACCTTGAACCTACAAACAGTCAATGTTCCCATGTTTCTGATTATACCACTATATTCATATCAAGATTGTCCCAAACTATTGAATTACTTGAAATCCACACCCTATAGTTTACATATCTAGAAATTAATTAGAACTAGAAAAGTAGTTGATGGAAAAACATTTGTCAACGTTTCCTCCAGTCGAACACCATTTTCTAACAATTAGAGGATTCTTCTGTTTATGAATAATTCATCACCTAGGTTTTAGTCTTCAAATTACTCTCAGGGTCTTCCTTTGAATCTAAAGTCAATGCATACTACCATTATTTTCACCAGTCAACTGAAGCATGTGATTTTAAATGAATTAGCATTGGTTTCTAGAAAAACTTGTTTCCTTATTCCTATTTTGAATCCCTTGAACAGCTGTAGAAGTTATTTAAAGTTTAAGGAAATACATATTATTTCATATATTTGCTTAATGATGTCACAACTGAAACTTAGAAAGATGACATCTGTATTCTCACGATTGAATCATCCTATATTTATATGCACAAATTGATACTAGGAATGTGTATAATATTTTCGTGACTTACCTACTCTCTTTTAAGTGTAATTTACTCCAAAGAAAGTATTTTTTGCTCTATGTGAAACTACCTTAAAATCATTTCATGTACATGAATTCTGAGCGTTTGAGGCCAGGTAATCCTGTTCAGACTGCTACTATGCCTTTGTGTTGGGAAAGTCAAATATACCACAAGATCACTTTGCATTTTCTAAGGCACAAACATTTTCTACATATACTTCTTCAAGGAAGTTTCACTTTTAGTACTGTGATCTTGATGATTCTGTTCTATGAACAATTTGTAATCTGTGTGTCATAACTTAGACTCTTCTGTATTATTGACTTCAGCACTTCTAAATTAAATCCATTTTTATCTCTCAGTTGAACAAAATACACAACACAACACACACACACACACACACACACACACACACACACACAGTTGTTTGTTCATGCTCACGAAAATGATTTATAGTGAGTGTATTCCCTTGTGCCAAAATTTCTAATTGTGTTAATTTAACTAATAGGGATAAAGAATACAACAAATCAAACAGTGAATGCCATGAATGTTATAAACTCAAGTTCAGAATCTTTCATGACCAGGTCACCTGGAAGAAAACATTAGTCACCTTATGGGGCGATAAGAGAAGTTGTGTCCTGCAAGGGAAAAGGAACTTTCAATTAAAGCAACAAATAGCTAAGAGAAAGGTTTAACAAGAGATTCAGACTATAAAGTGATTGTAGATAAGCAAATATAGCTTCCTGAAGATATCTATAACCATTTCAAAAGTTGGATAAGAGCTAGAGAAGAAAGGGCACAAATTCTTTGTTTTGAATGTCTCTAAGATAATGAAAAATATGGGACTCCATGTCTACTGTCTAGGATCAGAATATGGTGGAATCAGATAAAGATTTGCCTTAATGCTGCCAAAGAAGATTGAGAGATATGTACACATATGTATTTGTTATATCTCAATAAATATCATACATAGACATACCTATATATTCAGTCACAAAGCATATGCAAGTAATCTAATAATATTGCCAAAAAACATATACATTAAGATGATGTAATTTATATTAACAAATAGGTTAAATGCAGTGTTTACTTCTTCCAGTTTTCAATAAATATTCATCCAATGCCTACCCTGTAGCAATAAGACCTATTAGACCTATTTTATAGAAAACTGATGCATGTGTCCAATCCCTTTACACCTTGGAGAAAAAAGATTAGCATCATACATTTGCATTGACACCCTGTACACCAAACTTGAAGTGTATGTCTGACTTTATTAAGTTTTGCTTTTATATGACAGTCTAAGAATAAAAAGAAATAATGAGACTTTGAGAAAAGTTGAAAATTCAACACAATACAAACTTACATTGAAAATTACCTATTGAGTTCTGCCCACATGCTAATCTCATTTTATTGAACAAGCACTGAATCTGTTTCCTTCAAATTCTTATGCTTGGAAGAAAAAATACCATTCCATAAAAGAATTATGTACTCTTTAATTAAATTATAAATTTCAGTGTTAGTTCATTGTATGACTCATTGGCCTCTATCTCTCTGCCTCTCTGATTTTAATTGAATTCACATAATCATTCCTAAAAACACATACTGGTGATTTGTTTGTAAAAATGTACTTTACAAAAGGATTTTGTGAATGTTTTCATATCACTTGAGACAAGAAGTAATCCAAGTATTTCAAAAAATTTAGAATAACTGTCAGTATCAATAACTACTTTTCATTCATGGACTTGAGTGAAAACTTATTTTTATCTCAGGAAAGTAAGAATGTTACAGAGTTGGCACTTTGTAAAAACTTTTAAAGGCTATTGAATTGTCTGTGTTAAAATTCTGAATAGAGGAAGATAGGGCAGAAGGATCACCATGCACTCAAGTGTGGATTAGAAAACTGTAGGGCATGATGCCATTGAAACTTCACTGAGGTTTTACTTTGAGTACACCTTTTCTCCAGAAATTCTTTATTATGTTTATAGGGTAAAAAAGTATATTCTTGATTTTCTTGAATTATTTTATGTCTTTAGGTAATCTAGATAACAATTTATGTGCCTAAGGATTAGAGTTACCACCAGAGATAATAAAACCTTTCTAATGAGTAATTACAGCTCTGATTTTGGAAAAAGGGTAGAAAAGTTTTGTATTCTGGTGTAGCTGCAGCAAAAGGAGCAGAGTTCAGGAGACACAGGTAGAGATGTGTGTTGGAATCTGAGGGATAACAGGCAAAAGTCCTCTTTCTGAGTGAAGCATTATAGATATCACCAGTTTGATCTAAAACTGCAGCAAGCTCAGTAGATGAGAAAAAGATCTCAGCTAACAATCATATCTGAGTAGTGAAGGTCCATGGGAAATGGAAAATTTCAGTTCAGCCTTTCTTTTTGAATTTATATTGCACATATTTTTGTAGAATTTTCTTGTTTTGTTATTGGTACCCATTATCAGTAATCTTTATATTATCCCAGAACTAGTATCCTAATAGTAACTTAGGGTCTGTTACTTACCATGAGTCAAAACATGGTTAGCAAATGGGATGTCTCCCTGCCTTCCACTGGAAGATGGTTCCTCTCATGGTATTGGAATAGATTGTATAGCAGGGTCTGAGTAGTGCCATGGTGCTGTGCTAGAATAACTGATTTTAATACAGTTGGGAACCAAGTGAAGCAAAAAAAACAAAAAAATAAAAAACAAAAAAAAAACACCATGGAGTTCTGTTATTTATATTCTCACTGCCTGTATCAGTTGGAACTATCAAATGAAAGATAATACACATGATAAAATGTCAATGCAATATTAAATCACCAGTGTATATAAAGCAGAATATTTAAATTACCTAAGCTTGTTAAAAATCCTTCCTTGACTAATAGAGAAGTGTTTACAGATGTAGGCACTCAGATTCTCATGGACCAAGAAAGATGGGGAGTTATTTAGGACTGAAGAAGTAGAGTTTGAACATTTAATCAATGTAGGATACTAAATGAAATTTACCATGTAAAAATATATATCACACCGCAAAAATATTGACAGGAACTCAATGAAAACAGACTTTTAGCCTCTTTTACATTTCTCTGCATGTGGGAGAGTCACATCCTTCAGATGAAGCAGGATTGACAGATTCCTCTCTGTATGCAAAAGCCTTTTCAGACAACTATAAGTTTTAGTCCCTGTTTTTATTTCTCCTGGGCTGTGTTACAGGAAACTGTGTTATATATTGCCCAAGTCTGTTACGATAAATCTTTCCACCAAAAGCCACCCAAGCCCTACTGCCACATGGGTGGTCTCCGCCAATCACCTGCCCGAGTTAGGGCCCGAATTAATGCACAGAGACACTTGTATTAGGTAAATTCTGCTTGGCCAATGACTAGGATTGCTCATCTGCTAGCTCAGTCTTATTTATCATAAATCTATATATTTTATAAGACTTATACATGTGGATCATACATGTCTATGCATTGTAATTATTTGTCCTCAGGAATGGCATTGAACCATTCATATCAAAATTAATCAAAAAGAAGAAACAGGAAAATGACACAAGACTCTAGATTTCTTCTTCACTATGGAAGGAGGTGACAGTATGGAGTGACAGAACCTCATAGGGTGAAGTATTATTACAACTCCCATTCATTTTATAATTGTTGATGGCTAAGGAAAAGTTTGGAAGTTTACAGAGTACTAAAGGGTGTCCAATAGGGCTGTGCAAGCAAGGCAATTAACAACGAAGTAAGCCATGATCTCAAAAAACAGCCATTAGAAGCTGCCATATGATTGCCAGCTACTGGCATTGGAAGGGGACTAGAGTAGCTGCCTTCAAGATCAGCAAGTTGGAGAAACAAATAATGGGTGTCAGATTTACAACCTGCCAAGGGTTCAGGAATGTTGTCCAGTGTAGAGTTGGCTTAGTAATCTGTAGCTGAAATTCTCAGAGCATCTTAGAGTATAGCCTCAGAATCAACTGTGGTTGTCACCACTGCCTTGATGTGTAATTTCAGGAAAGTGGATTTTGCATGTGGATTTTGACAGTATCTGCTGCTAGGCATAAATAAAAAAATATACTCAGACAAGAAAAACAAATGAACTAACAAAGAAACACAAGAACAAGTGAGCAAAAATCAGAACAAAACAAAACCCATTTATTTCCAGTTCAGAAAAGACAACCCCATAATAGAAGTAAATTCAAGATCAAGTCAATCTTTTACATCACCAGAGCAGCAGTCATAGATACTGAAAGTAAAATGCTAGCACAACAGATATTAAGTTTCATTTTTCCTGTTTAGGCAGTGTGTCACTGGCTCAGAATTTTCTGAAGAAAATGAAGACCCAGTCACAAACCTCTGTCAGCCACAATCACCAGCCAACTTAATTTATTTGAATCACTTAGCCATGCAAACATTCATCTACCTACATATTGGAAATGAAAAACAATAAAACCAACAATAAAGATAAATAAGCAAGACCCATAATCATGATGAAGAGAAGTGTGCTATGTGTGTACAATAACAAGTAATAAAATGAGAGGCCATGAATTGGAAGAAGAGTGGGGATGAGTTTGACAGTTAGAGAGTTTGAAGGGAGGAAAGGGAAGGGAGAAATGTTACAATTAAACTATAATCTTAAATTTTAAAAAATGTCTTAAAAAGAGAAATGTGCTAAGATAACTATACAATTAAAAGGAAATTAGAACTGTTTATGTAAAGTATTTTCTAAGTGATAAAATTAAAGACACCTGAAGAATAGAAATAGAATAAGCAATGAGGATAAATATGAAAATTATGGGATAAAACATTAAAAGGGAGAGTGAGGGAGATGGTCCATATGGGGCCAGAGCAGTTTTGTAATTAGTCATTTCTATTTTATCTATAATGGCTGAGTATATTGGACTACTGAGAAAGATTATTTCCATGGAACCACATCTTGTTTTGCTTGCCCCAGGCTTTTTTGATGAGAAATGGGCTGAGTTTTGACCAATGCTCTGTCAGTACAAATTCAGCAATGTAGCAAGTATGCGAGCGATGCTCATAAACTGTCCTGACACGGGTACATTGAACCAATCTATTTGTTGTCTCTGGTGGCAAAGGCCATGTGTGTACATAGGCATGGAATATAACCCAGACACTGCAGTGCTTCTTATCAAATACCCCTTAAACTCTGAGACTATGGAAAGAAGTGCAGAAGAAGCAACCTGAACTGGCGGTATGGAAACAGATAAATAGATGTTGAGAGATCGTGTGCCCTGGCCATACGAACTGATACCCTAGACTCTAGCTGGTATTCACATTACTCATACTGCTCATACCAAACTTATCTTTGTCAGCCTAGTGGCAATCAAACCTCTGTTCTCAAATGGACACAAATTCCACTTGCCTCTTCATTGTATCCCACACTTCCTACTATGTGGACCTTCTGTCTCCACGGGCTATTTCCAAGTCACAAAGTGAAGATCATGGGAGTATTTTGAGTCTTCAAGGTATAAAATGTGACTCATTGTCTGAAAACTTTATAAGATTTCTCTTTTTAAAAGGAGATCACTCCTCCACTGCAGGTGGGAGTCCCAAATTTTACAGCCACTTTGGAAATCATTTTGGTGGATCCTCAGGAAAATGGGAATCAATCTACCACAAAACCCAGCAATTCCACTCTTAGGTATATATCCAAAAGATACACATTCATACAACAAAGACATCTGTTCAACCATGTTCATTGCAGTATTATTTGTAATAACCAGAAACTGGAAGCAAACATGATGTCCACCAACTGAAGAATGGATGGAGAAAATGTGATACATTTACACAATGGAGTACTACTCAGCAGCGAAAAAACAACAACAATGGAATCTTGAAATTTGAAGGCGAATGGATGGAACTAGAAGAAACCATCCTGAGTGAGATAAGCCAGTCACAAAAAGACAAAAATGGTATGTACTCACTCATATATGGATTTTAGATCTAGAGCAAAGAAATAGCAGCCTACAATCCACAACACAAGAGAAGCTAGGAAACAAGAAGGACCCTAAGAGAGATATACATGGTCCCCAGGAAAAGGGAAAAAGGACAAGATCTCCTAAGCTAATGGAGAGTATAGGGGAAGGGGACAGGGATTTAGAAGAAAGAGAAGGAGAGAAGAGTATGGGAGAGGAGGACATGAGGGGACAGGAAGATCTAGTCAGGGGAAGAATAGAGGAGAGCAAGAAAAGAGATACCATCATAGAGGGAGCCATTATAGGTTTAAAGAGAATTCTGGCACTAAGGAAATGTACAGAGACCTACAAGGTTGACCCCAACTAACAATCTAAGCAATAGCTGAGAGACTACCTGAAATGCCTTTCTCAGATAATGAGATTGATAACTACCTTGTGTGCCATCCTAGAGCCTTCCAGTAGCTGATGGAAGCAGAAGCAGACACCTACAGCTAAACACTGAGCTGAACTCTGGAAACCAGTTGCAGAGAAGGGAGAGTAATGAGCAAAGGTGTCAAGACCAGGCTGGAGAAACCCACAGAATCAGCTGACCTGAACAAGGGGTTGCTCATGGACCCCAGACTGATAGCTGTGAAACCAGCATAGGACTGTTCCAGACCCCCTGAAGGAGGAGGTCAGTTTGGAGACCTGGACAATCTATAGGGCCATTGGTAGTGGATCAGTATTTACCCCTAGTACACAAATGAACTTTGGAAGCCCTCTCCACATAGATGGATACTCTCTCAGCCTAGACACACTGGGAAGAGTCTAGGCCCTGCTCTAAATGATATGACAGATTTGAAAATCCCACTTGAAAGGCCTCACCCTCCCTGGGGATCAGAAAGGGGTTGGGATAGGAGGTCAGTGGGGAGTAGGGGAGGAGGGGATGGAGAGGGAACTGAAATTGACAGGTAAGAGAAGCTTGTCTTCTCTTTTTAAAAATATATATTTCCTGGTGGTCCACACCTGTAATTCCAGCACTCAGGAAGCAGAGACAGGCAGATCTCATTGAAGTCTAGGCTAGGCTGGTCTACAGAGTGAGTTCCAGGACATGCTCCCAAAGTTACAATGAAAGCCTGTCTCAAAATTGCCCCCTCCAAAAAAAAAAAAAAAACTTAACAGTTTTCAGAGAATTTCATATATTAGTATTTTATTTGCATCAACCCTGCCTCTTCCTCTGCTCTCTTCAATTATTCTAATATCATCAGGACTTCTCAAATTCATGACCTATTTTTGATTACTATTGTTTTATACACAGAGACACAGGTATACACCTGTCTATGCATAAATAAATCCTTTTGCATTTGCTTAAATTTTATGGGTGTTGTTTGCCTGTTGTTCACAGCAGATAGCATTTCATAGCAGACTTCCTGTTTTTGTTTTGTTTTTGGTTTTCAGTTCTTACACTGTTCCCAAGTCTACTTTTGTGTTTTTCTCTGGAGTCTTAGATGAAGGTGATTGTACTGCAGATACATGGTTTGGAGTTTTATACCCATAATGACTTTCAAAGAAATGTAAAAAAGAGAATTTAAAGAATTGTTAGACTTTGGAATTACTGTTTATTTGATACAAAAAAATCATAAGGGACAGTAACTATTTCTAATAACTAATTGCAATAATCAGCTGTGTTAGTCATAGCTTAGTTTTTAATTATGTATGCCCATTGATTTGTGTCTTATGATAATTAAATGTTCTTATTCAAATTTTTCTTCAAATATTTGTTTACGGTTTACTTATTAAAATCATTATTGATAACATTTATGTTGACTTTGTTGCTGATGTTGCTCAGTGACTCCCATGATGAAACTTTATGGAAGAGAAATACTATAATCCAATGGAGAGGTTTATCTTCAATGTCTGTTTCAAGATAAATAATAATAAAAATTTGTAATATCAACATTTGGTAATATATATAGTTTATTCATAGTCTACTTTTATTTGAAGATTCAAATGTGAACTTATCTAACCTTTCAATCTCACAAAGTTTGCATTCTAATGTAGGAAAATATTTTAATCCAACTTTATTTCTCTACTCTTATATTTATGTATTCTAAAACACTGACAAAAATTCTCTTTTCCTGCAATATTAGCTAAATTAAGACATAGAGCTCTGTCATAATTTTGCTTTTAAACCCACATACAAATAAGCAAAGTAGTATTATTTGCCATATCATTATTCTTATAACAAGAAACATAATTATACCAAATACTGATAACCTAATACTAGTCAGGTGAATGTCAGCAAAACATAACAAGATATAATTCAAAGGTGAATCTGTTATTCACAAAACAAAATTGAAAAGCATGTGTTGTGCTGTACTAGGCCTATCTTTTACTACAGAAAATTAAATTGTCCTCAGGAAAACCTCATATAAGAGCAGTAGCTACTCTTCCAAAAGCCCTGAGTTAGGTTGCTTAAACCCATGTTAGGCTGCTCACAACTGTTTTCAACTGTATTTCCTGGGGATATGATACATTCTGCCAGTCTCTGTAGACACACAAACCTGTATAGAATGCCCAGGCACAGATACACAAGCAGAAAGAAAAAGAAAATCTAGAAAACTAAGAAGAAGCCTAGCTAGGTTGCTCATAGGGTAAAAGTACTTGTTACCCAACTTGATAAAGTGAGTTTTATTTCCAGGTTCTACATGGTAGAAGGAAAGAACTGACATCAGAAGTTGTTCTCTGAACTCCTTATGCAACAGTGGTATTGTCATACCACACACACACACACACACACACACACACACACCTACATGTGCACACATATGAACACACACACACAACAACAACAACAGCTAAATAATGCAATAAGAAAAAGTAAAAGAAATACCAGAAATCAATCCCCAAAGTGGCAAGCTACATGTAAAAAGTACCTAAAAATTTGGAAGTAGCTTCAGAATGAACCAGGGAATAGGTAGGTAGATACTGGAGGAGTATTCAATATAAACATGATGGTTTCTGTCTTTGTTCATTTTTGCTAAATGTTATGTAATATTATTTAAAGAAAATGTCAGTTAACATAAAATTTTAAAAAAATGAGCTCTACTAAATAAATCCATGTTATCTATGTTTCTGCTGATAGAATACACCATAACCTCTTATCCATGACCATTCCTGAAATATGAACTAGCTGATCAGACTAGTAATGGATAAGTGCCTGTCTAAAATCAACTGTAAAGAACAATTTTTTTCTCCTGGAATATTTTTGAGTTTTTTTGAATTATATCACATAATATAAAATACACAGTTTATTAATTTTAGTAACAAAATGGATATTTTCAATTATGCACATACATCATGAGTTACATGATGTTCTTTACGTAAAAGTACAATTTCTAGGACATGTTTAAAATTTAAAGCAAAATTTTAAATGACAGAAGAGTTTCTGCAGTTGTAGGTGAATATAAATTTCCAGTCTGATGAGTATGAAGAAAAAGGATTGGTGCACAAACCAAAATAATGTCTCAGACATTAGAGGATGAGCGCTCCTAACACAGAGGCAAGAGCAGTCCTCTTAAAAAGGGGAGCTACATAAAAAATAAAACAACTGTAGAAATAGTTAACATAGAATCCATAGATCCAATAAAACACTGTGAGAAATACTGTCATACATGTGAGAAGCTTCACACCCTTCAGATATCATAGTAAAAGCACAGACAACACAGAAAACAAACACAAAGCATCAAATGTGAACTTCGCCAACGAGGCAGGTGCATATCAGTGGAGCAACACTGATGGGATTCAACAGACTGTATTTATGTATTAACCCTTTTTATGTGTGTGTACACACATCTGTATGTGTGCATACCTTGGGACATTGCAACAGTAATTAAGAAACAGAGACCATGGATTTTAGAGTAAGGCAGGAAGACATGATAGGGACATGAAAAATGATATAAATATAATTCAAATATACAATTCCTCAAAAATATGAAAATACAAATAAAATTAGGAAATACACACATGTGTATGCCATTGCAACTAAGAAAAAATAATCTTTGAATGGATAGATTTAATTTGCCATATACAAATGTACAAAATCATCACTCTGTATCCCACACATTTATAAAATTATTTTGTGCCAAATAAATGATATATTTGTGTTGATTTGAATAAGAATGGCCCCCATAGTCTCATACATTTGAATGACTAAGGATTAGCAGTATTTGTTGGAGTAGGTGTAAGGTGGAAGTTTCCAAAGCCCAAACCAAGACCAGTGGTACTCCCTCTTCCTGCCTCTGTAGATCACGATGTAGAACTCTCAACTAACTGTAACACCATGTTTCCTGCCATAATGATAGTGGACTAAACCTCTGAACTCTTAAGCAATTTCCAATTAAATACCTTTCTAAACTAAGAGTTGCCATGGTCATTGTGTCTCTTCACAGCAATAGAATATGTTGACTAAGCCAAGATTTGAAAACAAAGTGGGTGTTTTCGTAATGTATCATAAAAATTAAGTTTGGTTTTCCTCCTGTGAGAGTATTTTTTTCTACATTTTAGATTTTTCCTTTAATAATATACAGACTTTACCTCCGTCTTTTGTTTTCCTGGTCGAATTTAAATCCACATGTCACTAATTAATTCTTTTTAATCTTGTCATTTTAAACCTCTCTTTATTCTGGTAGCAGCAATGGAATCATAGACTAGTGTTGACTTATTGTTGATCACAGGTGACGTTTAACACAAATTAGTAGGTCTTTGGATGATAAATCTGGATATGGTGTTGAAAGAGTATAAAAGAAAATTGAGTTTTACATCTGATTTCTGATTTGCTCAAGCTGTTTAACCATCTTCTTTGTCTATGTGTGTGATTTTGTAGTTCAGTCAAGAAGCATGGCTATCATACCTCCTCTTTTATACAGGAGTAATCAATAATGAATAATTTCAAGACCTGGATGAAATTATTTGAATAAGGTTAAATGAGACATAAAAGAAAATGGACATTGGAGCATGCAGATTGGATAACAAGTAAATTCTTAAATTTAGAAGGCAAATATTTGTTTATGAATCTAGTCCACATCTATGTAAACCACAAAAGCATTTTTGTCCATCCTCTTCTCCAGTTCTATTCTCCTAGCTTCCTTTCCCCTCCCATGCTCCTAATTTGCTCAGTAGCAAGAAGGCTGTGTAGGGGGAAGAATAGAGGAGAGCAAAAATAACAGATACCAGAAGAGAGGGAGCCATTATTGGTTTAAAGAGAAATCAGGCACTTGGGAAATGTCCAGAGATCTACAAAGATGTCACCAACTAACAATCTAAGCAACAGTGGAGAGGCTACCTTAAATGTACCTCCCATGATAATGAGAATGACAACTAACTTATATGCCATCGTACAGCCTTCCCAGCAGCTGATGGAAGAAGAAGTAGATACCCACAGCTAAACATGAACTGAACTGGAATCCAGTTGCAGAGAAGGAGTGATGAGCAAAGGAGTAAACAACAAGCAGGTGAAACCCACAGAAACAGCTGACCTGAACAAGGGGGAGCTCTTGGACCCCAAACTGATAGCTGGGAAACCAGCATGGAGTTGATCCAGAGCCCATGACTGTGGGTGTCAGTGAGGAGGCCTTTAAAATCTATGGGGCTTCTTGTAGTAGATCAGTACTTATCCCTAGTATAGGAATGAACATTGGCAGCCCATTCCACATAGAGGGATACTCCCTCAGGCTAGATACATGGGGGAGCGCCTAGGCCCTATCACAAAGGATATGATAGACTCTGAAGCCCCCGATGGAAGACCTCACTCTCCCTGGGGAGCAGAAATGGTATGGGATAGGTAGGGTGTTAGTGGGGGGCAGGGGAGGAGAGGAAACTGGAATTGACATGTAAAACAATCTTGTTTCTAATTTAAATTAAACAATTGAGAAAAAGGCATTTTTATGTCTTTAGACATTTTATGTAGACTTTTTGAGATGTTTTAAAATATGCATCAACTTAAACAAGTCAATAGATTATAGTCAGTGAAATTGTAGCATTTTATATAAGCATTAAAATCGTCTCAGTTCAACTTTAAAATTACCATAGTATTTAGTTTTATTCTCTTCAAAAGATAAGCTGAGATGTTTTACAATGAAAAACAGGTCAGTAATTTTATAATCATTGTAGAACAAATAAAATTATTTGAGAAAATTACAAAAATAAACAATATAAAGAATTTCGTATGTAGTGCAGAGATCTAAATCAAATAAATGATCTACTAAAACAAACATTAGTTAAATAATTATTATTTACAAGGCATACTAAAGAAGAGAGAGAAGTATGAAAAGGCCATGGATAATAGAGTATTTAGTGCAGCCTATTGAAAAGGAGTCTGCTCTGCCTGTGCATATAATGGAAACAAAGAGAAGTAGTTTGAAGTTTATATGGTAAGTACAAGCCAGCCGTGGGAAGACCTAGTCTATCCTAGGAATAAATGCTGTGCTGATATTATAAATATCAATGATAAAATCGTTACAAGCAATTCCTTTTTCTGTACTAATAATCAGTACTAACAACATAATTTTATATATTATCAGCAGTTACAAGTTTAAATGTGCCAAGTTCTCAATGATATTAAAGAGTTTGAATGCTTTAATATTACAAACTATTTATATCATGCCAATATATAAAGTAAAAAATAATTTTAAAAGGAGTTTGATTCTTTATAGATATGATTTTATTTGGTTATTTAATAAAGCTTAATATACACATCTCTATTAAATATGTGTCAGAAATGGAGCTGTAGGCCTTTCTCCTAGTGTCTACTTATTAGTATAAGGGTAGCAAGCACCCTTGTACCCTTCCTTGGCTGGTAATATTCACTACAAAGGCAAACTACTTTTTACTCAGAAAGTGACAAGACATTGTGTTTTGTACAAGTGAATGCAAATATGCTGAAAAGTAGGGACTGTAGGCATCATCACTGAAAATAAATTATAAACTGCAGTATTTATTATAAAAGTAAAAAACTAATTGAATGATGTCATCCACTTCAATTGTTGCAACAAGACATTGAGATATTCTAAATCCTATAAATGACCTTTTTTAATGGTACATTTTTACCATTAGTAGGATAATGTGCAACTCTTAACCATTTGGAGGATTTGTGTGCTGAAGGGTGTGCATGTCTTTAATGACTGTTTAAGCATTTTAAGTTTGCTTGCCGTTGGATGTATACAGTCCTGTACACCGAGTAGATTCAATGTCCTTGCATAAATTCTCTTATTTCTTGTCACTTTTACATGCTTGTCAAAACAACTGCAAAAACATTTATTGGTTCACCTCTACTTTACCATTTTCTTTGTAGTTGACATTTACTAACTGGCTATTAGTCATTTATTTTTATCTCTAGAAAGGCCTCCAAATCCAAAGCAATTTACCCTGATCATTTTCCCCCATGCTAAATTATTTTGAACTTCTGAAGCCCTTTTATGTGAGTTTAGAGAGATAAAATACATCAGACAGAACTGTTTAATAAAACTTCAGTGAAGTGATAAATCAGAGGGCTATGGCACAATGTGCTGGTGGCACCAAATGATGCAAGAGACAGATCTAGTGTGATGAATCCCTTTGAAAATCAAAGAAATCTCATTCTGTTTAATTCATAAAAACAAACAAACAAACAAACCCTGATCTTTTCAACTCTGTTGTTCGAAGCACAATAGTTTGTTTCCTTTAAGTTGTGTTTTGTCTCATGTAATTATCAACAATGATTGTGTTTCCAAACATACTGAATTATCAATTTTTAAATACAACCTCTTTATTTTGTATTTACAGAATTTTTGTTTAATCTGTAAAATGCACAAAAGAAATGGCTCAGTGCTTCCCATGTTGTTCATTGTTGATATCCATACATGTTTCATGCCTAGAAACTTTAGCTTCATCAAATTCTTGTATGATGCAGGTTTGTCTAGTAAAGTTATACACACTCAGCTTTCTCAAAAGGGCCCTACAACAGTCATTCTTCCCTGAGGATTTGTTCAGGCAAAAGGAGGAAGATAAACTGTGGATTCAGGAAACCACCATTGGAGCAGTAGAACCACACAATTCTCCCTTCCCAGGGATGAAATCGACTCAGCTGATGTCTTAGGTGTGCTTACCTTCTCTCCTCCTCCTCTCTGATATGTTACTCTACTAACTGGTTACTGTTATTGAGGAAAATCATCAAGTCTACACAATTCCAGAGCTCTGACCTGAAAATCTATTCCCTTTTACTTATTCATTATGAGAATTTACAGCAAAACCTGAGGAGCACATCTTTTCAATCGCAGCAGAATTTACATCAGCTTTTAGATTTCTTTAGACATTTATAAACATACATATTCTAAGTAACTTTAATTCTTCACTCTAGGAAGGCCTACTAAACACCTTTCATTAACTTCATCATTCATAAATTGTTCTTTGTCTGTAAGGTTCCAATTTGCCATAAAAAATGGTGTATGGTTATAAGGGGTAAAGTAGAAATGATCAAAATATATTTTATATATGTATTCTTAAATAATTTCTGTAATTCTAGCAAATGCTTTTATAAATATCTAGAGATTGTATCAGGAAAATTTTCTTGATAGTAGTTTATAGATAATATTTCAGGAGTAAGATGTTAGGAAAGAGATTTTCTCCTCCGCCATGCCGAGTCTTTGTGTGGAGTCTGTTTCAGTAGCGTGTATCTCGACCTTGCCTGAGACTTTATTGCCTCTTTACCGAGGGCCTTATTGCCTCCTTACCGAGGTCCTTAGCTTGGTTCCAACTTACCTGGGACTTACCAGTCGACTGCCCTGACTGCAGGAAGTTCTGAACCGTTCACCCATGGAAGTTCCCCATAGGGGCAACCACTCGTTACGTCTATCTCTACCAGCAAGAGAAACACGACCACAACTCTTCTTCAAGCAGTTTATTCAGGAACCTTGTTCATCAGCTTCTCTCCTCTCCCAGCCCCTCTAAGCCCTTAAGTAGATGCTCAGTGCCCAATCTGCTCATGCCATCTGGCAATCCCGGATAGGCCACAGAAGGAGGAAGAGCGCCAGATGCCTCAAGCACTTCCAAATAAGGCTTGTTTACAGCTAAGTTCGGACTACATGGCATCCAGCCAGGCACCATCTTAGGGCTGTGGCTCTCCACATGTTTCGACACCAGGACCCACGAAGAGACGATGATACTGGGCACAGAAGGTGGAGAGGACTTCGTGGTGAAGGTCCGAGACTTGCCCTGGTGTTGCTCTGCGGATGAAGTGCAGCGTTTTTTTTTGTTATTTTTTTTATTTTCTGACTACAAAATTCAAAATGGGGCTCAACATATTCGTTTCATCTACACCAGAGAAGGCAGACCAAGTGGTGAGGCTTTTGTTGAACCTGAATCAGAAGATGAAATCAAATTGGCCTTGAAAAAAGACAGAGAAACTATGGGACACAGATATGTTGAAGTATTCAAATAAAACAACATTGAAATGGATTGGGCATTGAAGCATTCTGGTCCAAATAATTCTGACAAGCCAATGATGGCTTTGTACGACTTAGAGGACCCCCTTTTGGATGTAGCAAGGAAGAAATTGCTCAGTTTTTCTCAGGGTTGGAAATCATGCCAAATGGGATAACATTGCCAGTGGACTTCCAGGGGAGGAGAACAGGGGAGGCCTTCATGCAGTTTGCTTTACAAGAAATAGCTGGAAAGGCTCTAAGGAAACACAAGGAAAAAATAGGGTACAGGTATATTGAAATATTTAAGAGCAGTCGAGCTGAAGTTAGAACTCATTATGATCCACCAAGAAAACTTATGGCCATGAAGCTGCCAGGTCCCTATGACAGACCTGAGGCTGGCAGAGGGTATAACAGCATTGGCAGAGGAGCTGGGTTTGGGAGAATGAGGCGTGATGCTTATGGTGGAGGTTATGGAGGCTATGAATATTGCAATGGCTATAATGATGGCTATGGATTTGGTTCAGATAGATTTGGAAGAGACCTCAATTATTTTTCAGGAATGTCTGACCACAGATATGGGGATGGTGGATCTACTTTCCAGAGTACAATGGGACACTCTCTACACATGCGGGGATTACCATACAGAGCTACTGAGAATGACATTTATAATTTTTTTTTCACCACTCAACCCTGTGAGAGTACTTATTGAGATTGGACCTGATGACAGAGTAACTGGTGAAGCAGATGTCGAGTTTGCAACCCATAAAGTTGCTGATGCAGCTATGTCAAAAGACAAAGCAAACATGCAACACAGATATGTTGAATTCTTGAATTCTACAGCAGGAGCAAGCGGTGGTGCTTATGGTAGCCAAATGATGGGAGGCATGGGCTTGTCAAACCAGTCCAATAACGGTGGCCCAGCCAGGCAGCAACTGAGTGGTAGTTATGGAGTTGGCTATGGTGGCCAGAGAAGCATGAGTGGATATGACCAAGTTTTACAGGAAAACTCCAGTGATTTTCAACCAAACATTGCATAGGTAGCCAAGGAGCAGTGAACAGCAGCTACTACAATAGGGGAAGCCATGCATCTATGGGCTTGAATGGAATGGGAGGGATGTCTAGAATGTCCAGTATGAGTTTTGGATGGGGAATGTAATTGATTTTGATTGATGACTGACTCTTGGTCATTTTTTATGGAAAAGAAACCCTTCATTTTAACAGTTTTGTGATCCACCTTGTAATTTTTATGTCTACTCTCTTAAGTGAAAATTGGCATCACCCAAAGGACTAAAGTTCAATGTTGAATATAGTCACCTAGGATGATGATACAGTGAACCATAAATGGGAAACAATTCCCAGCTATTCTCTAGTAATTTAGCATGTGAGTAAGCAGTAAGCAGTAAGCAACTTTAGGTTAAAGCAGTTGAATTATTGAAACTGAGCAAATAAGACACATTCTCATATGCACTTTATCAAACTATGTGAAAAAAATGTCCTAAAGATTGGAGGTGTTAACAGAGCATCTGTTTATTCTCTACAAAGCCCTGGGTTTGATCCCTAACACAAAAAAGAAAAATAATGATGAGGAAAGAAAAAATGAGAGTGGAAGGAAAGGGGTTTATTTTACAATAAAGCCATTCACTGAAACCTACATCTTCTGGGTCTACCAAGACAAAACCTGTTCTCATATCACTAGGATAGAGGCATAGTGAGAAACCAGGCTGAGAGAAGGTCCATCCTGGACCTGCTCTTTTCTCCTTACCTAGGCTATTTCTTATCTGTTGAGCAGGTGAGTCAATGTTCACAGCCTGGGAGGCTATAGGTTAATGTCTGCTGGGTTCATTCACTGACTCAGAAATCACTATTCATATTAGGGTACACATTCACTCTCACTTGAAAAATTCCACTCTCTCCTAACTTTTAGAGAGTTTGACAATTCACAAGTCCATCTACAAGCCTCTCCACTTGTATGGAGAACTTCTTTTGATTTTTAATTATCAATTATGATATGCTATTATATATACCGCGTCATTATTGTTTAAGAATATGTGTCCTTGATGCTTGTCTTCTCTTGACAGTCTAGTCTTCAAAATTTTGAGTCCTTTATATAGTCTGGATATTAATGCCATCAGATGAATAGTTGTATTGTCTTCCACCTGCTTCTTCTGGGTCTGTTACTTCCTTTACTCTATAGAAGCACTTTAGTTTGATGCAGTCCTGTTTGTCAATCCTACTTTAGTTGCCTGTGCCTTTGGAAACAGTCACTCCCTACACCAATGTCTTCAAGTGTTTGTCCTCCATTTTCTGGTAGCAGTGTCCTAGTTTCCAAATGTTGTGTGCATTTTGAGTTGGCATTCATGTACAATCAGAACAAAAGAGCACATTCTGTTGTTCTGCATGGTGGGCATTTCTCCAGCACCACATTTGAAGAAGTGGAAATGCTCATCACCATGAGTAGATTCACAAATATTGAATGCATGGGCCAGTCAGCACACTCTACCCCAGAAACAGTACAAACGTTACATAGCTCAATGGAAAACAATGATTTAAAACACTCTCTACCTTACTATGGCTGCATCCCTCATGCTATGGCGACCACCAACCATAAAATCATTTAGATGCTACTTCGTAACTCTTATTTCACTACTGTAATGAACTGTAATATAAATATCTGCTATATGGATGCAAAGGGGTATCGACCCACAGGTTGAGAACCACTGATTTAAAACCTATTCCCCTTAGGGGGAAAAATTATTGTAAGACAGTCTCCGTATATTTACTTTTTAAAGAAAAGATTTACTTTGATCTATATTGAAAAAAAAGCAGTTGAATTATGTAAAATGTTGCTTGTATACATACATTACATTGAACACTGTTGCTGCATGTTGAAAAGACATACTTTTTTTATAAAACACTATAGGAGCTGCATCTGCAATTAAAAGTGAAACATTTAGAATGTTTGTTCTAATTTCATTTGGTAAACCTGAAAGGCACGTGAGTTTAAAGCTTTTCTCTCTCTCTCTCTCTCTCTCTCTCTCTCTTTTGTTAAGCTGATGGAGAAATTTTGAGACGCAATACCATTACTTAGGATATTGTGTCTTGGTGTTTTTATGAAATTCTGAGACCTTGATTTAAGTCTTTCATTTTATTGTGATTTCCTTTTAGGTGTATTGCACTAAGTGAACCTTGTCAAATAAATCCTCCTTTTAAAAGCTAAAAAGAAAAACATGGTATGTACTCACTCATATGCGGATCTTAGACATAGAATAAAGGATTACCAGCCTACAATCCACACTGCCAAAGAAGCTAATAAACAAGGAGAACCCTAAGAGAGACATACATGGTGCCCTGGAGAAGGCAAAAGGGTCAAGATCTGCTGAGCATATTGGGAGCATGGGAAGAGGGGGGAGGGAGCTAGGAGAATGAGAAGGGGAGAAGAGGAGGGATGCAGAAGACATGAGGGAGCAGAAAGGTTGAGTCAGGGGAAGAATAAATGATAACAAGAATGGAGATATCATAATAGAGGAAGACATTTTTGGTTTACAGAGAAATCAGGCACTAGGGAAATGTCTGGAGATCTACAAAGATGACACCAACTAACACTCTAAGCAACAGAGGAAAGGTTACCTTAAATGCCCTCCCCTGATAATGAGATTGATGACTAACTTATATGCCATCCTATAGCCTTCACCCAGCAGCTGGTAGAAGTAGAAGCAGACACCAACTAATCACCGAACTGAACTGGAACCCAGATGCAGAGAAGGATGAGTGAAAAGCACAGGGGTCCAGAACAGGCTGGTGAAACTCACAGAAACAGGTGACCTGGACATCGGGGAACTCTTGCTCCCCAGACTGATAGCTGGGATACCAGCATGGGAGTGATTCAGATCCCAGGAACATGTGTTTCTGTGAGGAAACCTCGGAAATCTATGGGATCTCCTGTAGATATTCAGTACTTATCCCTAGCATAGGTGAGGACTTTAGGAGCCCATTTCATATAGAGGAATACTCCCTGAGCCAAGACACACAGGGGTGGGCCTAGGCGCTATCCCAAAGGATACAATAGAATCTGATGACACCCTATGGAAGGCCTCACCATCCAGGGGGAGCAGAAAGGATATGTGATAGATAGGGTTTTATTTGGGGGGTTGTGGTAGGGGAGGGTGAAGGGAACTGGGATTGTCATGTAAAACAAGCCTGTTTCTAATTCAAATAAAAAAAAGTTGACAAAAAATGTTAGGAATGAGAAAAGAGGAGAAAGAATGATAGAAATTAAAAAATCACTATGGAATTATATTTTAATTCTGTAAATTTGAGTATTTGTAATAAATCTACATAAATTATGCATTTTTCAATATTTTTGCAGTATTAAGATTCTATTAAATAATACAATGAATGTAAATTCGGGCATTTATCATTTCAGACACAGTTTGATCAGAGAATATAGATTATTTAATTAAATATTTGAGCATTTAATACATGAATATTATATTTTCATCATTTGACTAGTCATTTTCCTCTCTCCATCTATACTTGTGCCCCCCACTCTCTTTCAAATTCACAACCTCTTCCTCTTTTATTATTATTGCAGCATGTAAACATTATTGCTTCCCTGCAAATATGAGGAGTCATTAGAATGTCAAAGTAGCTGAGTCAAAAGGAGATGTTTCTTGAATTGTTTATAGTACAAGGATTCATACATCCATAGGATGACAAATTCCAAGATTCTTTTATTAATTATTAATATTAACCATAATCTAACATTATGATTTCTAAAAGTAATATTAAACATGTTTAAATTATGAAATATCTCATTCTTATATTTACTTGCATTCTTTGCCCTGCTCTCATTCACTATTCTGTGTGCCTAATCTGGAATTACTAATCATAGATTATTCAGTTGAGCTCCAAGTGTCTTCTTTCATAGTTGTGAATGATTTTAGGATACAGAAAATGTACCTGAGCCTTGTAGATAAGAGGGTGACCAAAACTTTCATGCTTGAGTGAAACTTGCTTTTCCTTCCTTCCTTTCTTCCTTCCTTCCTCCCTCCCTCCCTCCCTACCCTCACTCCGTCCTTTCTTTTTCTTTATGAGAAATCTAAATGTAATATTATATAATCTTTCATTATTAAAAAATTATTTCAAAATGATGGAAGCCATAAACATAACTACCTCTTACACTGATTATTTTCCAACAATATATTTAAAATATAGAAAAATATTGCACCAAATAACTATATGACAAAGACATATTTTTTTAAATTTTTTTATTAGTTCAAATTCAGAACAAGCTTGCTTCATATGTCAATCCCTTCTCCCTCCCCTCCCATCAATCTCCCCACCTACCCTACACCCCATCCACCCTCCACTCCCCAGTCATGGTAGGACCCTCAACGGGGCTCCCCAAAGTCCACCACATCATCCTGGGCCGGGCCTAAGCCTTCCCCCATGTGTCCAGGCCAAGAGTGCATCCCTTCACGTGAGATGGGTTTTCAAAGTCCCTTCTTACACTAGGGAAAAATACTAATCCACTACCAGGCCCCTTAGAGTGCAGAGGTTTCCTCATTGACATCCATGTTCAGGGGTCTGATTCCGTCCTGTGGTGGCCTCCAAGACAGCAGTCTGGGGTCCATGTGCTCCCCCTTGTTCAGGCCAGCTGATTCTGTGGGTTTCACCAGCCTGGTACCTACTCCTTTGATCTTCATTCCTACCTCTCTGCAACTAGGTTTCAGGGTTCAGTTCAGTGTAAAACTGTGGATGTTTGCCTCTGACAAAGCCACTTTTAAGTATGAAAATCTTGATGTCACTATATTATGTTCTACCTTTTATAAATTTAGCATTAGCTTTCTTACCAACAAGTAGAAATTTGCATTTAACCAGGAACAGTAAAATTGTAAACAAGAAGAACTAAATCCTTAGGTACAGTACAAAATGTAGTTGTAAATTTGATTTAAAAAATTACCTTTCTATATATAAAGAAAATAAGAATTTTATCTCAGTGATATGGTCTTGCAGACTTTTACAAAGCTAGATGTTCTAACTGCTACATCAATATAGATTACAGTTCCAGTAACCAATTGTCTTGCTCTTTAGATTTTAAAATGTATTTTTATTTTTAATTATCATACAAATTTTTAGTAATAGATATATTCTAAATTTTCAAACAAGAATGTTTTATTAGATGCTCATTCCAATTATCTTCTATACAATTCTTCCTGAACCCTTGTAACCATTGTATTTTATACATAAGTATTTTCTGTGTGTGTGTGTGTGTGTGTGTGTGTGTGTTTATCACATATGGACTTAATACCTGCAAATAGAGTTAGAGATGATTGTGAGCCAATGTGTGGGTTTTGAGAACTGAACCCAGATTTTCTGCCAAAGCAGTAATTTTAACTGCCAAGCCATCTCTTTGAAGGATGCTTTCTTAAGATTGTCTTAAACGGAACATTTAGATAAGCATTTTAAGACATGATAATCTGAATTTTACATCACTGATAAAATATATTCTACCTATTCAAATCAAGATATACTCAATAAAACACACATATATGCAATGGCAGTAGATTGTACATAGCAATATCGCAGAATTTCAAAGCTGGAGACAATAAAGTTTTTTTCTTTTTTTTTTTTTTTATAATATGTTTTGATTCCAGGTTTCACTCCCAGCAGCCACATGGTGGCTCACAACCTCCTGTAACTCCAGTTGCAGGTGAACCAGACTCATTATTCTAACCTCTGTTGGTATTGGGCATGCAGAGGCATTATTTATGATTCATTAAAGCTTGCCTGAGGAATCAGAAATCAAGGCCAGCCACAAGCCATAGAAGCCAGGCACACACGTTTAATCCCAGCAGCCAGAATGTGGTGGTACACACCTTTATTCCTAGGACTCAGGATAAAGAGGTATACAGATCTCTGTGAGTCCAAGGCCACCCAAAGCAACAAAATGTTGATCCAGTTCTAAAGAGAAACAGCTGACACCAAGATGATCTCAGCACCTGAGATCACATGTCTTTAATCCTAGCTTTAGGAAAGTGTGTAAGACAGGAGCAAGTTCTCAGTATCAGGCATTCATTCTCCAGTCACAATGAGTATAGGAGAGATTCATTCTCCAGCCACATTGAGGATAGGAGACCATTCACTCTCAGGATTCTCCAGCCACTCTGAGGGGAGGTAGCAGACTCAGTCCATTCAGTTTGAGGTAGGGTCAACAGCTAGTGGCATTCTACAGTTCTTCAGCTTGAAGTCAGAACCCCAATGTCAGTCTCTGGGTCTTCTTTTTTTTTTGTTACACACAGGTAAGCAATCATACATGCAGACAAAACACTTATACCTATAAAATAACTTTTTAACTTGTTTTAAAAAGACAAACAATATGCTGTGCTAATATTCAACTTCCTATGCATGAAATAATTTATTAGCAGCCTATGACTAATCACAGCATTCAGAAAGACTACCCCATGGTCAAGTTTTCTACTATTGTTTTAATTGTTATTATGTTTTCTGTCATCTCAAAATATTTCCACATACAAATGTTTTTACCAATGTTTATCATAAACTATAATTCTTTTCTGTATCAGTTACTCTGAATGAATCATAAAAAAACAAACCCCTTTCTTCAATTTTAGAGTTTCTCATAACTGATACTCATAACAAAATAAATATGTGAGAGCAGCATCTCAGATGTGGAATATGCTACCTCTAGGCCTGGTGGGAACTGCAAGGTGCTGAAGCTTCTGGACTGTGATGATAGGTGCCATATAGATTCTATCGTCTTAGGAGAATGTGAAGGAGAAAATGTCCTGGCACCTTATAGAAAACTGGATCTCAAAAATCTTTGTGGAAGTTAGAGACATGCCTCTGAATATTATTTTGTTTTCTATCTATAACCCAGAACACATAATCCTTCCATGTCCTCCAATATAATTAGTTCTACTTAGCATATGATTTGAATATCATTGTACCATTGATTTTATGTATTAAAATATATGCAGTGTTTAGATGATATAAATTCTTAAGACCTTGGTTTTATAGATAGTGGCAGAATTAACATAGCCCTGCGTAAGGAAAATTAGGCTTTTCTTTATAATATAGATATAAATTCTTTCTGTTTGTAATCTGATTTGGATTGGGGAACAAAAAAAAAAGGCTTGCATGATTATACAGGTCACTTAACTGAATCTGTTTTGATGAGCTTCAGCTGATTCTTCTCTGGCACCATAAACTAACTGGGCAGTTAATGACTTGTCTTTGTGATAACCTTCTGTGTTCCTGATATCTGAAATTTTGTAGGTACAAAATGAACAAATAAATTAGGATATATTGGGGACGACCTATATTCAGTCCTTTAGGTTTGCAAGATTAGCATCATTTTCTGCCACTCCATCACAGTAGAACAATTTCCTATCTAACAATTTATTCCAAGCTGTATGAGTGTGTGAGCAGGGCAGAAGTTTTAAGTTCCCACTAGGCTTTCTATATACTGGAGTTGTACATTTTTCTCCTGCCTGCAAGGTCCAAAAAAACCACTCAGGGGTCTTAATATTATTTATAATATTTATAAATGCTTGACTGAAATCTCAAGCTAGTTACTAGATAACTCTAGCATTACAATTAACTCATTTCTATTAATCTATATTCTGTTATGTGGCTTGTGGCTTTACCTGTCCTCTAGCAAGTCTTATGTCCTTTATTCTCCTGACTCCACCCTCCTTCCCATCATTCTGAGGTGAGTGTAGAATATGCATTATTCTCATTGGTTAATAATTATTATTCTAGGAACCAAGTTTCCATTGTTTCTATCAACTGCCAAATGTATCCAGTCAAATTATGTATTTGGAGAGTAGAAACAGTGTTCCATGGGCAGCTGATAAACCTTGTCTGAGACAGGATTCCATTTACTACTTAGCCCCACATGCATGCCATGCAACAAGATTTATGCCAGGGATAAATGACAAATCAAATTCTTTGTCTAATTCTTAAACATGTTTAGATATTTAACTTTCCCAAGTTATAGGTGATAGAGTAAGTGGCAATGGGTTACTTGAATAAGAAGGCCTGTAATTCAGTTTTTATCTTGGGCAGGGATATGACTCATTAGTTAAGAGCATATGTTGCTTTTGTAGAGGACAGAGACCTGGTCGTCAGCACTCCCATGGTGACTGAAAACTTTTGATAATTTTACTTCCAGGACACTGATGCCATCTTTTGCCTTCCCTGGAAACATATTTCCAGGCAAACATTCACACACAAAAATGTAATATAATCTAAAAGTTTGTTTTAATATATTTCATCATATTTTGTGTGTGTGTGTGTGTGTGTGTGTGTGTGTGTGTGTGTGTGTTTGTGTGTGTGTGTGTGTGTGTGTGTGTGTGTGTGTGTGTGTTTAAGTGAAAATACAATGTGCAGGAGTCAAATATCATCTTCCACAACATCTGGCCTGGGGGTTGAAATCAGGTAATACACTTTTTTGCCTAGCACCTTCACCAGCTGAGCCATCTTGTTAGCCCACAAACCATAAAATTTGTACCACATAAACTCATCCCTAATTTGTGAGCATGCTACCTTCCCTTTGATGTGAAGGCAAGAATTGCGTTGATTTTAACCACAGTGCCAGGAAATAGTTATGCATTACTTTGAAGCTACATGAGTCCTCTTTTCTTATACCCTTGTTTATTTTAACTTGTGGATTGAGAAACAGTTCTGCTGTGTGTCACTCTGCTTTACTTCTGAAAAGCTCTTCTTCAGTAGGAGACATTTCACAGATACATTGTTACCAATTATAGATTTGGTGACAAGAGAAAAGATCCTGGGAATGCTTCTTCTGCATTGAAGGTGCTGCATTCCTCTTAGGAAAGAGGCAGCATTAGCCTCTGACAGGAAGGAGTGGACTTCTTTTGCAGACCTATAGGCTTCAAAGTATTTTGGAGCTTCAACGTTTTCAAGGAATTGATTTAGGTATTCACATAGACAGAGAAAAATGGACATGAAAGACTATTTCTTAGCTCATTAAGTTTTTACTAAAACTGATGAACCCTAAAAACAGCAATGATTATTATATTGGTAAAATGCTTGTGGCTCATTCACAAACATGTCCGTTTATATCCTGTTTAGAAAGTGACATGGTCAAGACTCAACTACTTGATTTTCTTACTTTGGTAATCAAACTAGACACAGTGAAATTATATCACATCTTGATTCCAGAGAAGGATTTTATGTCAGAAACCAAGTAACCATTTATGTTTTTTTTTATAAAATTGACACAGTATCAGCAGCATACCTTCCTTTGCAAAGCAGTGTTTATTCCTTCCTAAAACAGTCCCTTAAGCATTCTATTTTCCTCTACAATATTTATTTTAAAGACTTATTTAATTTACTTTAAAACAATTCAATTACAAGCAGTGGATACTTGCCCACTCTTTTATTTTACTTTTTAAATTTCCCTTTAGTTTGTGTGTTTAAACAATTTTTCTACAGCATTACCTGATGATTAACATACTTATGCTAACTAAATTGTTTTTAGAGGTGTTTGAACCTCATTCAAGCTTCCTTTTATACTGGAAAACAAGAAAAGATTAGAAAACTCAATCCAAATTAATGGAACATTTCTATTCCACATCTGAATGTCACTCACTGTGTAAACACAGACATTGTCATCTGAAGAAGCAAACGAAGAATGTCCATAAATTGCCATTCCCTGCTGAGCACATTCTTAGAAACACTGAAAGTCTTGAAAGAAAAATGAAGGGAGTCTACTTTGAAATAAGCATGATGCTTCATGCTGAGGCAAATCTCACTCGCAGGGTAAGTGAACATTGGAAAATAGAATTGCAAACTAGAATCAAGAAGCAATCCTTTGCTAGCTAGAGAGTCTGTCTACAAAGGAATAAAAACAGTTTTAGCACTTGGATGAACTTAAAGCAGGAAGTTAAGCAGACATAACAACAAAATCATCCTAATGTTATACACACAACTTCTTTTAAAAACACCAAATGAGCCCCTGCTTTGACTGTGTTACCAAGTGCACACCGTAAAACGTTAGTACCAAAGTGTAACGGTTGCAAACTTCATTTGATGAAACAGATGTGAATATGGTGAAAGTCGTTTGAGTAAAAACTGAATTGAACCAGCTGTCTTTTAACTCCTCTAACTTCCTTTCTCAACTATGTCAAAATTCAATGTATTTGGTATAAAAACATGTAAGTCCCATTCCTTTAGAACATTTTTTGTTCATGCTTTCTCTGTTTTATATATTTAAGTGATAGCAGCTGCATAGAATATAGTTCCTTGAATTTCATGGAACACAAAGTGGATATATATATATATATATATATATATATATATATATATATGGTACCAATGTACTTCACATAAAAGATGAAAGATATAGTGTTTCTTAATAACTTGAAAACTGATCAATATATAAACAGATTCCAAACTATAATCAAAATTGCAACTAAATGCAAATAATGTCATTTGTCTTCATAATGCTTTTTATTTGTAGTGAAGTTGATCTTAATACTGTAGTATGCTATATGGACTAGAAGCTAATACAATCTGAACATGTGTTCAGTATGTTTTCTATGACAGTAAATCTGTGGGGTATTCATTTTAATATTATGATTTAAATTATGAATTAAGATAATCTTCCTCTGAATTATTTGTTAAAATATTCAACCTACAGTAAACAAAAAAATCAAAATAAAAATTGAGAAATACAAAAATAATTATAGCTTGTATTCAGGTAGAGTACTTAATTCTTCAGTCAAAATATTGCATGATTTTGTGATAGCAGTCAAAAAATGAAGTGATCAATAGTAAGGTGAAAAAGAAAATATTTCTGTTACTAAAAGAGTATAAGGAATGCTTGTATATTATTAGAATGATACTAAGGGTGTTACCACCAACATAATTCTATCAGCATAAATTGAAATAATATACTTTGCAAAGAAAACAATGTGTTACTCTGTTATTTGCTGATAATTGGAGCTTGCTTGTTATTCTAACATTGATGGACTTTATACTAATTCTAGAAAATATGAAATAAAAGTTTCATATTATTTTAAAGTAATCACTGTATGATGACATAAGTTGAAACTTTTTAAATACTATACAATGCATCATAGATGGTTATGAAAATATACTACTTTCAAATCATAAATCACTTGGAAAGCCAGTTGTAACATGACTGGCTTTAATAGGTCTTAACAATAAAAGCCCAGAGTTAGATACAGGGGAAAATGCTGAGAGTAAGAGCAAAACCACAGTCACCTTACCTACTCTACTTCACAGCTGAAAAGAAACTGAGCTCCTGTCTCCTACTGCCTTATCATTTCTATTTACCCAATCACATCTCTTCCTGTCTGTCTGTACAGACTATCAGACATTCAAGTAGTGGCTAGCTCTGCCATCTGATCTTCAGGCAGGCTTTATTTGTTAAAATATAAACAAGATATCACCACAGCCAGTGGGGAAATTTAAAGTCTCATTATGAGAATGATGATGAAAGCATTTCCAAAAATAAAATGCAGTCAATGCAGTAGATGGAATAGAGCAGAAAGAGACATGACCACAAGCTTCATGAATTTAAGTAGGAACAAATGGAACTGCCACACAATAAGAATCACGTGCCTCAAAGGCAGAGGGCAACTGCTTTGGAAGTATAGAAAACATAAAGGCAATGGTAGACCACATTTTTAAAATCCCAGCACTTAGGAGGCAAAGGCATGGACTATAGAATGAGTTACAGGACAGCCAAGGCTACACAGAGAAACCCTTACTGTTTAAAAAAGTGGGGAGGAAAGAACATGAAGGTTAGCAGGAAAGCTTTTGGATTGTGATTCACTATCTCAAACCTGATCTCCTACATATCAGCTGACTGACATTGATAGTTCATTATTTCATTTGTAAGCTTCAAAGTTCAGCTTCCCCATGTTTGAAATAAGAGTACTGTAATTTGAAACTCATGAGTTTAAATTGTGAAGTACTTGTTCCCTTAAATGCTTAAATACAATATGTTTGGGAAGGCAAAACTTCATTTAATGATTTTAGGATTTTTCTAAATCATTTAATGATTTAGAATTTTCACATTCTACTTATTTCATATCATAACAGACAGTTGAAGAATTATCAAATTCCGCTTTTTCATAACTTCAAATTTTAGCCAGTTTTTTAAGGGCTTTCTTAACTTAGTCTCTACTCTGTTGATGATTGTGGTTGAGACATACTCAGAGTGCTCTATGAGAGGACCAGGAAGCATAGCCCTTCATTGACATGGATGCCTTTGTCTCCTGCTTGCAGAAGGACACCTTTAAATCTGAGTGAGGAACTATTTGTTTTTTCATATTCAAGAATACAGATGTGAAAATATATTCAGATTTCTGTGTTTCCCAAAATACATCTATGCTATTGAATGTTCTCCTTGAAAACTGAATTTCTAGGTATTCCTTTCAAATTGACTACAATTTCAAGTAACTGAATTGTTATTGTCCCATTAAAGAAATTGCAGTTTTTACAAATTTGGTTGGTCATTTTCAACTGTGACTCTTTCAGCTAGGACTTCCTTATTTAAGAAGTTCTAAGGTTCAAAAGAAAATACAGGCTGGGTGTTGATGGCTGAGGCCTTTAATCCCAGTACTTGGGAGGCAGAGGCAGGCAGATTTCTGTGAGTTTGAGGCCAGCTTGGTCACCAGAGCGAGTGCCAGGATAGGCTCCAAAGCTACACAGAGAAACCCTGTCTTGAAAAACCAAAAAAAAAAAAAAAGAAGCTCTTATGTTGATCAAATAACAACAGTATTTCCACCATAGTAATGTTTCAGAACTGTGAGAAAAATTAAATACTTCTATGTGAAAGGAAGTTTTGTTCCAACAATCAAGAAATAGATACAATTGAAGGCTTCATAAATAGGGTCATAGAAAGTGAAAGACAATAGGACACCTTTTATCAGTTAAGAAACTACCATTCATAGTTAGAGCTTCAAACACATGAAGAGAAGATAAATGCACCGTATGTAACATGAGACTATTTGCATTAAACTTTCAGAAAAGGAAATGTCCAGAAAACAATTGGTGGTTGCTTGAGATAATAGACATAAGGGACTCTCTATTGGAGTCATAATGGGTAACCCACTTAGATAAGATGACAAATTTAGCAAATCCTTTAATAAAATAGACAATTTATATAGATCACATTTTATTGCTACCAGAGGCTTTTAGTAGAAGTAGATGATTCTAAATGTGATCCTTTCCTAAGACTGTAAAAAAAGCTAAAGTGACTAGAAGTCATTAAGAGAAATACAGAGAGGGGAACCAGAAAAGATATACCATGATAGAGGGAGTCGTTATGGCTTTAGCGAGAAAGCAGGCAGTAGGGAAATTCTCAGGAATCCACAAGGATTACCCCAGCTAAGAGTCTAAGCAATAGCGGAGAAGCTGTCTTAACTGCCCTTCCCCTGTAAACAGATTGTTGATGAACTTAATTGTTATCATAGAAACTTCATCCAGCAACTGATGAAAGCAGATGCAGAGATCCACAGATAAGCACTGGACTCAGTCCAGAGAGGGAGGAGTGGATAATAATGAGCAAAGAGGTCAAGTTCATGATGGGGAAACTCACAGAAATAACTGACCTGAACAAGTGGGAGCCTACAGACTCAGGACTGAGAGCTGGGGAACCTACATAAAATAGAACTAGGCCCTCTGAATGTGGGTGACGGTTGGGAGGATTGGGCAGTTTGTGGAGCCTCTTAACAGTGGAACTACTATCTATCCCTAGTATATGAATTGGCATTTTGGAGCTGGAGGACAGAAGGAAGAGGGAACTGGCATTGGTATGTAAAATAAGATTTAAAAAAATACAGGCAGTTTTGCAGGCTGTTATCAAGAAAATCCACAGTTTCACATGAAATGAGGATAGTGAATCCAGTTACTACATGTTACATACTCAAACCACAGAGTTGTCCAAAATCTACACAGTTGCTCCTATGATGTAAATAAGTGAATATGTGTTATAAAGACTGAATTATTTCATACATGTTTGTTTCAGGAAATACCAACACATACTAACTTTATCACAAATTAATTTATACAAATGTCCAAAGATGCTTAAAGTTAATACAAGGGCCTTAACTATGTGGCATTTGCAATTCCCATTTTAAGATAAAATGAAAAGAGTAATTATGATTTTAAAATAAAAAACCTGAAATGAGACAAATAAAAAAATACAATTAGAACCATATATGATTCACAGATAGTAATTCCAAAGCACTATTTTCAGACTGTCTGGAACATAAGTGGTGTATTAAACTAAGCTGCCTCACCAATTTGCTTACTAAACAATGAACACAAATGTTCAAACTATCACTACTCAGATGAACTTGGGGTGGCAGAATGAGGTAGGTGAAAACGTAAGCTGATTCCAAGAGGACTCTAGATCCAAGGCCTACATCTCTGCTGGTATCCAGGCATGAAGGGAAGCTTCTCTGGGGCAACCAGGAAGAACCACAAGGTTGGGTGGCCCTGGCACTGCCCACAGTAGAAAAGAAGATTTTAAAAAAAGGACATATCAGCATTTCAATCTTTTTAAATGTTAGTTTTCTTCATGAATGGGAAGTGACACTGTGAGGTCATCTTTATGAGTAGATCATAGATTGCTTTAACTAGCAGTTACCTTTTGTTTCTAAAGAAGAACTTGAAGTGACACCTTTGCTCTTATAGTGGTTTCTGCCCCTCCCACTTTTCTATAAAGTTTGTTGACAGCTTTCCACAAATAATTGGAAACATCTCATATTAATCTTATTTTACTTAATATAATCATGAACCAACTCCATTCATATTGCTGTAGATTATAGATGAACACATTCTTTTTGAATTGACAAATTTCATTGTGTGAATTTATCTTATTTTTGTTAACCATTCACCATTGAAGGGAATCAGGAGCCATTATTCATTTTTGAGGAATATTATGAGGAATATTACAGTGAAAAGAGATAACAAGTATTTTTCTAATATAAGAATTTCATCACATTGGGTAGATACCTACTAAGGATATTGCTGGAACAATTGAAAACTTTTCTTTCTTTCTTTCTTCCTTTCTTTCATTTTTGTTTTTGTAGTTGGGGTTACATGATGTAGTCTCTAACTTACAGAGAACCCACAAAGATCCAGCTACCTGCCTTCCCAGTGCTTGTGCTACAGGCATACACGATACCTGCTTATAGGGTTTTCATCGGGTTGTTTATTAATATCAATGTTAGCTTCTTTTTCTTTTCAAATCCCTGTAGCAAAATACCTAAGGGAAAAAATAAAACTTAAAAGAAGGAAAGTTTTGGTTTTGGCTCAGTAGGTTACTGTCTGTGATAGCTAAGACACCATGACAACTGTCAGCTGGTTACATTACATTCACAGTCAAGAAGCAGAGGTTGATGTATGAGGAATTTCAACTCAGGAATTGTTTTGCTCATATTTAGGTGGATTTCCCAGCATAGTTAACCAAACTAGAAACACCATTTCAGGTATGACCAAAAGTTTATGTTCTAGTTAATTATAGGTCTTGTCAAGTTGACATAATTCAACATCAGAATCTCTTTATTACTTATATTCTATTCAACAATATATGAATTCCCTTCTCCTTGTATCCATTCTAGAATGGTTTACTGTATTATGTATTATTACTACTGTTGTAGATAGTTATTTTGACTACAGTGAGAAGATTTCTCATTGTGGCTGTAACTTGGCTTGCATTTCTTTGAATAATTATGAAGCTTACAAATTTTCATATATTAATTACAAATTTACATCTTTGAAGAAATGTCTATTCAGCCAGGCTGGTGAATCCCCAGACTGACAGCTGGGAAACCAGCATAGGAGTGATCGAGAACCACACACATACAACATGGGTGTTAGGGAGGAGGCCTCGGCGATTTATGGGTCCTGTGGGAGTAGATCACTATCCTAGCATATAAATGGATTTTGGGAGCCCATTCCACATCGAGGGATACTCACTCAGTCTAGACACATGGGGGAGGGTCTAGGCCCTGCTACAAATGATAAGACAGACTTTGAAGTTCCCCCATGGAAGGCCTCTCCCTACTTGGGGAGCAGAAAGGGGATGGGATAGGGGTTTAATTGGGGGCAGGGGGAAGGGAGGGAGAGGGAACTGAGATTGACATGAAAAACAAGCTTGTTTCTAACTTAAATAAAAATAGAAAAAAAGACTATTCAGTTATTTAAGACAATTTTTTTCTACTTCCTATTGCTATCTTTTTCTTTTCCCAACCCCTCCTATGTACCCACTCATTTGCTTACATTAAAATTTTTTATTTTAAATTGGTATATATATATATATATATATATATATATCACTAGTTTATAAATTCAACATGTTCAGTCCATATTATGTAATTTATATGTATATGCTTTATTACCTATCATTTTTATGAATAATCTATTCGTTTGCTCTTCCACCCATTCTCAGCATTTCTTAGTTGCTTGAAATTCTTTGTTTAGTGTTCTCAAAGGCATTCTCTCTTCCATGTTAGCATGCCATTGATTTCATATTTGTTTAAGTTAAATGTAGGTAGCCATGTTTGTGAGGCCTCATAGATATAGCTTCTCTGGGATCCTTTAATTGCTACTTTTATGTTTAAGTTTTTCTCAGTTATTTATGTGTTCCAGAGGTTAAACCTGTGTATAGGGGCAGATTACGCCTGTGTCATTCCAGTCTTTCTGAACTGTCCTAGTTTTGTTGAGTATCTCCTTGGCTATGCAGATGCATCAGGGAATTATATCACTTTCATTTTGTTTTATTTTTAAATGACTGTAGCTTGGCAATCTTATCTACAAGTCTGTGTAGGAATATTTTACTAGTGCTTGTTTCTGTCATAGTTCTAATTTTAATTGTTGGGCATTGGATGTGCTTTATGAATTTTAAACACAGTTAGAGGAGATTCATCTTCATAAATGTTTTGCTAGCAATTTTTATTGGACTGACTGTGTATTATCCATGATGTCTTCTTTCCACTAATCAAAAATGAGTTGACTTTGTGAATATGGATTAGTTCCTGAGTTCTTTAGATTTTTCATTGTTTCATTGGTGTGTGTGTGTGTGTGTGTGTATGTGTGTGTGTGTGTGTGTATACATCTCACTTTTATTCACACTTTTAAGAAAAATTGTGAAGCAATAAAACAGAAGAAAAGATAATAGAAAATCTTCAAAAGCAATGTTGAAGTTACAGGAGTAACTTCAGAATATAACTTCTAAAATAGTTACATTCTCATTGTTGGGTTGCAAAAATATAGTCTCCATGTTGTTACATCTAAAGGAGAAATAGTTCAAGCTTACTAATGAAGCCATTTTTTATTGTATCATTTTCTAATTTAGAATGGGGAATATATTTAGTTTTAAGGTTTCATATTCACTTACAATGAAAAAAACAAATATTTTATTTAAAATTATTTAATTGTCATCATAACAGTATCTACTGTTTTATATTGAATATTGGTATTTATAAGTCATTATTACTGAGAAATTGATATGCATTAACCTAGTTTAGTTTTTTAAACGGCTTTTTCAGGTAAGCATTCTTATTCTTATTTTACTTGTAAGAATACAGGCAACGAACTTTTCTAATAAGTTCAGGAGGCTGGACTCAGGCTCAGATTATTGGGTTACAAACATATTCCTGGTCCATCTTGTTTTCTAAGACTGTGGCTGGTTGAACTGGTCAAATGATCAATTGTTATAAAAATATTTGTTTGGAAAATGCTTAAGCTACAATTTTCAAAATTAATATATGCCATCATTTGTAAATATAAAAATTTGACTGACACATTGTTGGTGTTTATAAGATCTTAGTTGTTAAAATAATATGGTGGCTAGTATGTTTTTGCTTGTGTGAGGGGGTGTGTTTGTGTTCATATGGGGATCAAGATAGGAAGTACACAGTTGAAAATTTACAATTAATCTTTTTGTTCTTTTTTCTCCTGGCATAGAAAAATAAATCACTACTTTCATATGTGTCTACCATATACATTACCAGCCTTTCTTATCCTAGGATCTCCCTAAGTTTTATGCTGACAATCCTTTAACAAAATTTTCATATTTATGTTAATCTTGTCAAGAATATAATTTTGTCACATATTTTTGCTCTTGGTTTTGCAGTAGGGGGTTAAAACAGCCCAAGGCCAGGAGCAGTACAACTTTTACAACTTAAAAGTATATATATTCTGATTGTTTTCCCAGAGAAGTAGGCAGGCAGCCAAGCCTCACCACTAAAATTACTCTCCAATTTAGTGTTTGATGTCATTTCACAAGGACTGGAATGAAAAATGAGACATTGGACATGTTAACTCTGAGGAAAATTATCACTTCACCTTGTATAGGGCGTCTTTATGGAATGAAATCAGAGGAGATAAATCATTTTGCCCTGTGACAGATATGCCTGTCATTTTGGTAAAGATGTCCTCCCATGAGAGGGCAGGCACTGTCTGAGTTTCCGTCTGATTATGACTAGATATATTTTATGTCTGAAAATAATGATAGAAAATGCAAAATAGAAATGGTATATGCAGGACACACTTCTCAAGTCAATTTTTTTTCAAGTGACATTTTAAAAGTGTATATATAAATACAAGAAACACATTTGTGAACTACATCTATAATTGAGGTGGTCACTGAAGGAAGAAAATGCTCATGTTTACCAGGAGCAGGTGCTGTGTAGTGTATTATGAGCAATATGACTAAATTTACATACTAAATAAATAAGGAGCAGTTTGTCCCTCAGTTTCCATTCAGAAAACAGACAATCATTTCTTTAGAATTTAATATTTAGGGGAATATTTTTAATTTTAATCATTTACTGCATAACAATCCCAGTACCCTCTGCTTCCTATCCTCCCATGCCCCTAACCTACCCCCATCCCACACCCCCATCTACTCCCCAGGGAGGGCGAGGCCTTCCATGGGGAATCATCAAAGTCTGTCATATAATTTGGGGTGGGGCCTAGGCCCTCCTCCATGTATCTGGGCTGAGAGATTATCCCTCCAAGGGGGATGGGCACTTGTGGGAAATTTTCTATGAGTACATTTATAGCATAGCAACACAAACACAGTCAGTAAAATCTATCACATTCTTAATTTGAAATTCAGTTTTCTGGGAGAAAAGCAGAAGGTTCAAAATAGCACTCTCTACCAAATTTTGGAAAACTGTAAGTGTGATTTGTAGAACCATTAACCATGGAGGTATTATTAATATAATATTATACCCTCTCATCTGAGTCTTGGTTAAAGTTGTGGATAATGTTTGTTCTAATGCTTTAAGGAATATTGATTTTCTTAAATACACATGTTCAGATATAATTGAGTAATAAGCAGACTTAACTTTCTATGAATGGATTTTTGAGGCTTGGAATAATATATTTGATAATAACACAAGGCATAGTAGAGAAAGCCTGCATTTCAAAACCAATCATCTAAACTTGCTTGCCACTTCCAAAGCACATCTGATATTGAAGGTAAAAGTAAAATTAGTTAGATACTGTAAACCTTTTTTCTCTACTAACATAGTTAAAAGTTAAAAGGTGCTACATGACTCCAAAGATTATTACAGATTGGATGAATTGAAAGTATTATAATTGTTGGAAACTAAAAACTTGCTCTCATATTTTGAAGTTAAAGCTATCCTTTGAAGATTAAATTGTTTAATTTTCCTGAAACATTCTTAGTTTGAGCCAGATGAAGTGGATGCATGCCTTTAATCCCAGCACTCAGGAGGCAGAGGCACACAGATCTCTGTGAGTTCCAGGCCAGCCTGGTCTACATAGTGAGTTCCAGGATAGGATCTAAAGCTAAAGAGAAAACTTATCTTGAAAAAAAAATGCTTACTTTGATTTTAAAAGCTCAGAAAACATTTTGTAAAATAAATCATCTTATATTTTATATGTATCAACAGTACCTAAATTATAATTTAAAAATTAATTATTTCCTGCAAGCAAAACTTCATTTAATTATGGTAATAACTTCTCTTCTCTAATGCTGGTTAGTATGTTTATCAATCAGAAGATTTAAAATTCAAAATAAATATTTCATCCACCTTTTCAAGGATATCTTAGGAAATTTATAAACTTTTCATTGTTTTTTTTTCTTTCAGAGAGGAACAGTTCAAACCTCTCATTATTTACTCATTTATTAATTTGTTCAATATGCATTCATTTACACATTTTATTGCCTTGTTCCCATGCTAGATACCTGAGATCATATAGAAAGCAAAGCATATATATCATTTCAGAGCCTGAATTGTTGTGCCCCCCACTTCAGTTTATAACTGCTTACTGGAATCGTTGGGAGTATAGTATGTTATTTTCAGGTGATCTAAAGAGAAAGAGAGTAGAGTTTGGGGCCAGTTAAATCTGCAATAATGAAACAAGTGATGAGAGATGTCCCACAGCTTAAGCTAAACAGGATATGGACACAGGAAGGATATTGTAACATAAAATATACAGGACCTAGCAACTATGGTGCAGTGTGTAGAAGGACTTGATTTGATGGCAAGAATAGAATTCAGTGATTGAGTTATAAATAATCCAGGGTTCTGTTGTCTCAGGGTGAAATGGTTTCCGATTATGCCCATTCCTTCAGTCATTCATTCAGTTACTTACTCATCACAAAGTAAAAGTATTCTGTAGGTGGCTGGACTTTGTCTACTTTCTGTTTATAGAGTCGTGTAGCAACAGAAGAAAAACAGTGCCTCTATAGATGCAATTTAAATTTCATTGAATAAATGAAGATGATAAATATGCCATATATTAAAATATATGTAGAGGTTGATTGTACATTATGCAATATTTTCATTTACATCTTTTAATTTATTACCTCTGAATATCTTATCCCTTTAAAGGTACATAGAAAAATAGTTTATTGGAACAGTAAGCAGTTTTGAAATGCTAGAATTGAAAAATGTTAGAATATTTGACAAGTGATTCTGACACATTTGTAGCATCTGATTCCTCCACAGGGGTCATGAAAAAGTTTCTTCATGTGTCCCCTGTTGCTCAAACACCCTGTTCTCCACAACCTCTATGTTTCAATTAATACAGACTATCTACTTGCATATTACTCTAAACTATGACTATTTTCAATGGGTTTTGTTTAAAAAGCTTCATTTAAAATTCCTGCCCCATCTTTATATTGCTCCTTTTCTATCGATAAATTTACCAGCTTTTCAATTATGGTGCCTGACATCCTTAGCACCCAATTCTAGAATCACCTTAGTTCCTTACTAAGAGATTGGTACAACTTTTTTCTCAAAACTGAAGGGAATTAGCTGATAGCTGGGGAACCAGCATAGGACTGTTCCAGATGCCCTGAGTGAGGATGTCAGTTTGGGGTCTGGAAAATTTATGGGGCTTCAGGTAGAGGATCAGTATTCCTAGTATACGAATGTTCTTTGGGAGCCCTCTCCACATAAAGGGATACTCTCTCAGCCTAGACACATTGGGGAGGGTCTAGGCCCTGCTCCAAATGAACAGGACAGACTTTGAAGATCCCCCATGGAAGACATCACACTCCATGGGGAGCAGAAAGAAGATGAGATAGGGGGTTGATGGGGGGCAGGGGAGGAGGGAAGGGAGAGGGAACTGAGATTGATATGTAAAAGAAGTTTGTTTCAAATGTAAAAATAAATAAATAAATTTTAAATATTACTTGATGACCACCTGGGCTTACTGTCCACGTGGTTTTCAAAGGTATTTGATCAAGGAAAGATTATATAATTTTAGTAAGACAACAATAGGTCAAGAATACCATTCAGCTCAAAGAAATCTAAGATAACCCAGGCATTTTATCCTGATGCAAAATTCACAGTGCTCTCCTGGTGAAGTATACATGGTTGTATATTTCAGTCTAACTCCATTAGTAATTAACCATCTCTATATTTCTCATCAAAATCCAACTGTATCACTAGGATATATAAAGTCCTTCCATGCTCATGGATAAGAAGAATTAATATTATAAAAATGGCCATCCTATCAAAAGCGATTTACAAACTCAATGTACCGTCACATCAGTGTCCTGATGTGTATAATATTAATGAATGATTAACCAGAGTATGTCAAATTCTCATGTGGAATGCATTTATTACACTAGTCTATGGTCTCCCATTTATATTTTAATAAGGAATTTCTATAATTACAGTGATTTGATTGGAACCATTAGCATTTGTGTCAGCACTTTCAATTGTGGCATAGGCTTTGGAGATTTTGTGAGAAATAAAATAAATTGAATATATATGTATATATACGCATTATGTGGAGAAATGAATGACTAATACATACACAAATATCTATGCATAAATACATACCACACATACATAAAAACATAAGTACATATATGGCTACAACTAAAATAGGATTATTTTCATAAGGACATGAATTCAGTCATATCTTATAGTCATATCACAGAGATGAATATGTAAGTATCAACCTTTGGCATACAAAGGTGACTATTACTCGGCTGGTTTTGACAAGAAGGAAACAGAGCACAGCCACTAGTATAATGAAATGCTCACTACCTCTTAGCCACCTGATAAAATTTAAGGTAAATCAAATTCCAAGCTAGGAAACATTAAAATGTCTCCATTAACTTAGCACTGAGTAATTAAGAATATGAATATTTTTAATATAAAAAGCACCAGGAACCATTTTATAAAAGTTGTTTAAATATAACAATCAACATTAAAGATCATGATTGCAAAGAAGACATGCAGAGCATGTAATAAACCATAAAATATAACCATAAAATAATGATTAGGGGCATAAACTCATTCTTTAACATTATAAAAATAGCATATATTCTGCCATTTTGTCTCAAGATATTTTTCACTTTTTAAAAATAGCTAGCATTACATTGAGCTGCAATTTCTTAACAAAAATGCATACAGAAAAATATATTTACTTAATTTAGGTGGGATAAAGTTATGATATCAAACAATCTAACGCATCTCTTACAGAAGGAAGGTGAGAAGTATACAAATGCATTAATTTGTGAAATAATATGTTTAATACTTGGGTCAAAGTTGTTATGTGTGAGAGTTGAAGAGTAGCTCTGTTTGCTAAAAATTATGTAATTAAAAATATATATGCTCTATAGGTCTATTGTTTGATATTTTATCTGCCATCATTGTGTACCACTGTCTTTAAATAGTCCATTTTTCCTGATTTTGTGACTTTAAAATTTGTTTGTTTTTAAATTCTCCAAAGTACTATAGCTAGGTTATTACAGTTTCTGTTGGCAAGTGGTAATCACACGTTTGATCACTGAGGTCGTTTTGTTGCTGTCAGTTCTTATTAGCTCTTAAAAATTGTTTCTTCACACATCTCTCAGTTTGTAATCCTCTACAGAAAGCTGTAATTCAAAGCTGTAACCTAATGGCTCTCCTGTGACACAGGCCAGTTTCCCAGACATAAAATCACTAGTAAAGCAGATATATATTTGCTAAAATTATTAATCCAGAAAATATCTTCCCATCACTTAAAATGCCAGTCATGAACTTGAATTTCCTAACTCAAGAATCTAAAAAAAAAAAAAAAAAAAAATGTTGTTATACTTGTCTCGTTACTCAAAATATAATGTCTACTTTCAAAGTAGGAAGTTTCATTAGCAAAACTCCCTGGAAATTAAGCTCAGCCATAAAATTACTTAAATTGCAGGTGGTGGGTAAAAATAACCTATAGAGAGCTTTCCATTCCTACCTGGTAGGAGTGCCTGTGAATAGTTCAGAAAGTGTTTGTTTGTAGAAATCATTCTTACAGATGTGTCTTGTAATTTGATGACACTAAAGATTTCAACTTCTCTTCAACATTCCTCTGATTTTTATACTTTTACAAAGTGAATGGAAGATATGAACACATCTTTCTGTTCATGCTTAAGCCCTGCCCTTTCCATGGTAAATTCTGCTATCGATATGAAATAGTTTTACCCTGAGAGTTTTTATCTTCTCTATAATAAAATTAACCTTAAATTAGCTTAGGATGAACAGATTTTTCTATTTTAAAGCAAAAAAGAACAGTAGGTTAAATAACAGGATGTTGGAGTTTCTGGTTAAAAACAAAAATCAAAACAAACAAAAACAGAAATAGCATTTTCAAGAATGTAAGAGGTGAGAGGTTTTTGTTGTTGTTTTCTATTTTGATTTCCATGTTAGCTCCTAGGGTAAAATGCCTCTGCTAATATTATAAAAGCAGATCAAAATCACAATCTAGAGAATTATAATTACAGGAGACATTTTTATGTTTGTGTTTTTCCTTCATTGGTTGATTCCCTATTTTTCTTTCCTTTGCAAAAAACATCAAATTTGTAGATTTGTAAATGATCCATCCCTTGAACATAGTTAATCAAGAGAAATGAGATCAATTTTAGGAATGAAGTTTATCTTGCTAGAAATAATTAGGAATCTGAAAATTTACCCCCCCAAAAAAAGGGAAACAGGAAATCAAAGTATGGAAATCATAACCTAGTATGAAGACTTAATACTAGGTAAACTTGTCTCGAACCTTGCTGTATCGTCTTCTTCATGTATGATTTTATATATGGAATTTACTTTTTCTAAGCAACATTTCCTCACATGTACAAAAATATGAAACAATATATAAAGTTACTTCATAGTGTAAATCTCAATGCATACAAATTATCTAATGCAGATACCAAAGACCAACAAAATATTTGGCATTAAAAATGAGCAAGCATTATTAAGATAGAATTTTAGAAGAATTAGGATGGCAAAAGAAATTAAGTTACAGGAAAAAGAATAAAATGGATTGGATAAGTAATTAACACTGCCTATTTATTAAAGAACACCTTACACATCTTGGCAGGCTGTTCTAGAAATTCATATGATTTTCTTTACTTTGAAACATCAACACCTCTATATTTTGAAATATTGCAAAATATTGTTTGGATAGATAACTCACAGTCCAAATTGGAAAAATTTAAAAAATTCTAGAAATTAACACAATAATGATTTTTTAAAGTTACAATAAACAATGAAAATATATATCAAACAATTGTAATGATACTGTAAATGAAGTATTTCACTGTGCTCTGAATTTCCATCTTTAGTCTCTTTAATTTTGTTCCTGAATCACACAATTTCTTTCCCTATTCAAGATATTTACTTTAAGGTAATCTCATTTTTCTTAGAGAAATGAAGATAGAAGAAAAATATATCAGAATAATAATATTCATGAATTTATTGGCACAATAAAGATCAACTTATAGAAAGAGAGAGAACATTAGTATTAGCATTAGACAGAAAGGATTAGTGTCAAGGTCTAATGCGTTAGGAATTTAACCAAATCTAAAGTAGAAACAATCTGAGTTGAAAACTAACAATAGAACCAGTCAAGTTCTGAAAAGAAAACATTCAAATTATCAGTAAGTACAAGAAAATACTCTGCACATAAATCATCCCACATATGAAAATTATAACCACAATATTCTGTACTCTTGGTCTAGTTAGAAGATAATTTTAAAAGATCTAAGAAAACAATTGCTGGCAAGGATACGCAAGAGCCAGAATTCATGAATAATATTCAAGTGGAAATATAGTTGTATGTGCACTAAGAAATCACTGTAGTTATTCCTTTAAATATATTTTTAAAAAATATGACCATAATATGGCTCATTATTCAATCTACTAGGTGTGTGTCTCCAGAAATTAAAATCTCTTTGTAAAAGATGCATCTGTCACTATGAAAGAGTTTTGGATGAAATATATAATAAAGAACAAGTGGGTCCAGGCAAGATGATTTAGGAGGTGAAGACACCTGCTCCAAATTTGATGTTCTGAACTTGATCCTTGTCACTTTTATGATGAAAAGAAAAAAATCTAGCACTGCAAACTGTCTTCTACAGGTGCATAGTGGCATGTTTGTGTACACACACATCTACACACAGACAGAAACAGATTATGGAAGCATATAATTTATAGAGAATGTATTCATTGTATACATCATTGAAAGTATACACTGTATAAGTCATTTAAAAATATGTACATAATTTAAAATATATATAATATTTTAATAATCATTCTTCACTTTTCAGTTTTCATTTCATTTTTAAATCATTTCCTAAAGTCAATTCATGATAGTTGTATGGAAAACAAGCTACAGTAGAAATATTTTATACCTGGCAATATTTTTCTGTCACTAGTAAGATAAAGTGATTTATTGAGAGATTAAAATTTCCATTCAATACAAATGTATACTACACTAAGAGCAAATTTACATTTGGTGAATTTTATTTAATTAAGAATATAATGCATGATGAAAAGATATAGGCATAATTTTTGATCCATTTTTATCAAAAGGATATTCACATTATGCAGATCTAAGCTCTATTTTAAGGCTTGATTATCTCGATATTGCCAGAAAAAAATGTTTTAGAAAGTAGATGGTTTTATCTTAAGAAATTAGCATAATGAAGAGCAAGAAAAGGGGAAATGTAATCATTGAAATAAGAAGGGAAATATACTGTTGGAAAAATCGTTCTTGAACCTTTTATTTTCATATTCATTTAAACAGGTATACATAACCATAACCATCAGAGAAATATTTGTATTATGACAATTATTTTATAATAAAGTAATAATCATCATACATTACTGTGTATTTACACTATTTTTCTACTTATTTGAGTACTTGACAAAGACAGTATTATAATGCACAAAGTTAAACACTTCTATTATGATGGGTCTCTCCTGGGATGTGATGCAATACAGAGCAGAACATTTCAGCAGTCTTAGCTAATGCATTACATCAAGACACAGGCTCGTGAGAATTCCATGAAATTATCTTCCATGCAGATTTAACCTTTTCACTGTCTCAAGGTGTTTAAAACATAATGACACAGTCACAAATATGTTTTTGTAAGTACCAACACTGCTGTAGTTAAATAGGACAATGCAGCAAGTTGAATGAAAATTAATTTCAGATGTTTCCAAGTGGTTTCTGGCCATTGCAGCAGTGATCTGGGCAAACCACAGGACATGCTGAAGATGCACTACCAGTGGATTCTCTTTAGGCTGAGGTGAAATGTGTGTTCAGATTATAAACAAGCCTAGGCATGCAGGATACTTTAACTTTCTGGAGGTTTATAGATCTCCATAATCCCTATCTAATTTCTTAAGAAATTAAACTGGCCAGGTGGTGGTAGAACACACCTTTAATACCGGCACCTGGGAGGCAGAGCCATATCTGAATGAGTCCAAGACCATACTGGGCTGCAAAGTAAGTTTCAGGACAACCCTGAATGTTACACAGAGAAACCCTGTCTCAAAAAAAAAAAAAAAAACAGAAAAACAAAATAATAAAAAGAAACAAGATGCTCTTGGCTTTCTGATAAATTATAAATGCACTGGTGATCATGATCTATATGGCTAGTTAAGTAGAGTAACAAGCTCACCATTGTCATTTGTATCAGAGACAAAGCAGACACAGTATTTTTAATTGAAGAAATGTGCACTTTGACAAGCCCTATAAATTTGTTAGCAAAAAATAATGTCATCAAGTAAAGGAGAACAATGTGAGGCACTAAATAAATGCTAAACAAGTGGTTGGCCATTGCATATAATTTCAGTTAGCTGAAAATCATAAGAATATTGAAAACTATATGTAAATTCACTTCATCTAATATTATATAGATACATGTGTATTTTGGATCATTCTCATCACCATGTTTTATTTATGGAATGGAATGCATAATATTTAAGCTGAGTTGAACATACTTACATCCTCAAAGGTTTATTATGCCTTTAGTTCAGAGACTGAGGACTCTGTGACAGAATTTGAGACAAAGCAAGGTAGAAACATGCAGATGCTAAGATCAGTTTAACCAATTTTCTTTAGGCAGTGAGATCTGTGTTTAGTGACAGAGACCCTGTACCAAAAAGTCAGAAATAGAAACAATGAAGAAGACTTCCCCATGTCATCTTTATCCTCTAGGGCTGCACACAAGAATAAGGATATCAGCACACACACACACACACACACACACACACACACACACACACACACACACATTCACACTCACACACACACACACACACACACACACATTCACACACACACACACACACACACACACACACACACACACACACACACACATTCACACACATACACACACACACACACACACACACACACACACACACACATCTCCATATACATATACATAAAACACACACAAAGACAGCAACATAAACAAATGATTTATTGTTGTTTTATGGTAGCATTCAAAACTCCCCTTTTTCATGATTTTTCATTAAAAGTTGTTATAGTACATCAGAACTTCTTCCATCTATTTTGCAGATGGTTATATACTAATCATCATTTCCCAATCCTGTTTTATTCTCCATTCCCTAGTAATTACTAGTCTACTCAAAATTTTTATGAGATCAATATTTTTAAAATCTACTCACAAATAAAATTAGATGGCACCCACTTCTTATTCCTGGTTTATTTCATATAACATAAGGATATTTACTTCCATACCTGTCACTGTAAACTGATTGGATCCCTTTCTCATTGTGGTAGGCCAGTGTAACATTTTGTGAAAATCACACATATTCTTTATCTGTTCGTTAAACCTTAGTGAGTTTGGGTGTTTTCGTCTCTGAAAGTTGGTAAAGGTCAGTTTTCTCCTGCTCTGTGTTCATTGTGCCTTTTTCCTTCTATTTTCACTTTCAATAATTTCAATATTGTATTGTCCTACACATCAATTAATATGCCAACCATTATTCAGTCAGTTGAAACGATGAAAAGCAAAGTGCCACTTTCTCTCAATACTAACCAATATGATACCCTTTTTCAAAATTGAAAAACATAAAATGCTTTAGTTAAACCAATAATATGTATGTGTAATAATATGGAACTTTTAATAATCTTTGAAAAGCAAAACAATCTACAATACCCATCATCCTGGTGAAGATACCATTTGTGCCAATGCTTAGATGAACATTTGGAGTTTAATGTTAATGTTCCATCTACTCTATGACTGCTTTCAATAACCATAGTATTATCATTACCATTTGTGAATAAGTTGGATGGATTGAAGTGTGGACATGTAGTTATCTCAGTGCACATGTAGATGTCAGGAGACAGCTTGGTGGGATGGGATCGCTCCTTCTAGCTTCACGTGGGTTCTAAAGACAGGATTCACATTGGCACATTTGTGGCCCAAGTACTTTCACCCTCTGTTACACCAGCCAAAATAATTCTGCTGTTTTTGTTTTCCTTTAATATATTTCCCTTTTCTTGGTATGTATGCATTGTGTGTGTGTGTGTGTGTGTGTGTGTGTGTGTGTGTGTGTGTGTGTGTGTGTGTGTCTGTTTTCACATTTGTATGGGCACATGTGGATGTGATATCATATATTCATGTTAGTGTATGTGGAGGCCAAAGTTTGATAGCAGGAATTCTCCTATTTTGCTTTCTCTCTGTGGTGAGGCAGCAACAATTAATCCCAGAGCTCAGAAGATGACTACACTAAGTGTCCACCTTGATGCCAGAATTCCCCATCTCCACCTCCCTGGGCTGAAATTACTGCAAGACAAACACAGATCCAATAGTTATGGAGGCTCTGAAATGCTAAGATTGATCCTCTGGCTTTTTGATAAGCAGTTTAGCCTTTAAGTAATTTCCTCAGCTTTAGATTAACAAATATGATATTGGTACTGCTTTCTTTGCATCTATTTCTTGCTTATTTTTCTTCCTTTATTTGTATTGTTTTTGTTTTGGTATTTGCCTTTTTACTTTCTACAGACAGTAAAAAAAAAATGTAGACTTGGGTGGATAGTGAGGTAGAGAAGACTTGGGAAAAATTGGGGGAAGACAAACTATAATTAGAAAATACTGTATGAAAAAACTTTTCAATAAAGGTAAAGAAAGACCTAGGCAGTAGTGGTATGTGCCTTTAAAATGAGCAGAGACAGGAAGATCTCTGGTCTACAAATCAAGTTCCAGGACAGTCTAAGACAATACACAGAGAAGCCCTGTCTCAAAAGAAACAAACAAACAAGTTGACCAAATACATAGATAAATGAAAAAACAAATAAAATTTAATAATAATAGTGATAATAATAATAATAATAATAATAATAATAATAATAATAATAATATAAAAGAAATCAGAACTACATATCAGAAAGAAAACTGCCTTATTCTTTTATTTACTGTACTTAGGTCTTCCTTGATCAGGATTTATAATTCTTGCTATGAGTACTAGAATCACAGTACACATCTTTCCTGGAGTACCTGAATATGAAAAGGATTATGCATTTGCTTGATTTTGCCCTCTCAACTTTGATTTCCTTTTAGTTTTGTTTGTTTTTTCTTTTAAATTTTAAACAATCTGAGTATTCTAATCTTCTTAACACCTTGAGCAAAGGGGTCAAGACCAGGCTGGAGAAACTCACACAAATGGCTGACCTGAACAAGGAGGAGCTCATGGACCCCAGAATGGTAACTGGAAAACCATCATAGGACTATTCCAGAACCCCTGAACATGGATGTCAGTTAGGAGGCCTGGGCAATCTATGGAGCCTCTGGTAGTGTAACAGTATTTATTCCTTGTGTACAAATGGACTTTGGGAGCCCATTCCACATAAGGGGATAGTCTCTCAGCCTCGCCACACAGGGGAGGGCCTAGGCCCTGCTCCAAATGATATAACAGACTTCCAATGGAGGGCCTCACCTTACCTGGGGAGCAGAAAAAGAATGAGAAAAAGGGTGGTGGGGGGCAGGGGATGATGGAAGAGAGAGGCAACTGGGATTGACATGTAAAACAAGATTGTTTCTAATTTAAATAAAAATCATACATAAAAAGGAAAAGAAAAAAACAAAAAACACCTTGTCTCATTCATACTAAGCTCTCTCTTTCTATCTCTGTGTTTCTCTCTGTCTCTGTATGTCTCTCTCCACCTCTCTGGATCTCTATTTCTCTCACTCTTTCTCTTCATCTCCCTCCTCCTCTCTCCCCCACACCTTTCTCCTTTCTTACAGTAGTATACACCTGGGTATGTATCATGTTTTTATATGGGTTGGAAAACAGCGTAATACTTACAGTTCAAATTCAGGTTTAGATAAAATTGTCCAGTGTAATTCTTATTAAACTACCTGACTAAAACACTATCTCGATTTTTCTATTTGTAATGTTAACTTAGACCTTGAGCTGGTAAAATCTCTCATATATTACCTGTATTAAGTGACACATAATAACCACGAAGTAAATATTTCAACATTCCAATATTTGTATTAATATTGCTTATAGTTCTGCTCACAGACTTGATATTAAACATTGTATTCTTGCCTTATTCTCATTTACAATTTTACATTTCTCACTCTTGGTGCCCACATCTAAAAGACTTTCTATAACCCCCTTGAATAAAGATTATTAAGAATCTGGAGCCTGGATTTGGTGGTGCAATCCATTAATCTCAGCACTCCACAGGCAGAGGCAGAGGCAGGTGGATATCTGTGAGTTTGAGGCAGCCTGGTCTACAGAGAAAGTTCCAAGGCAGTCTCCAAAGCAATACAGAGAAACCCTCTCACAAAACAAAACAAAACAAAACAAAAAATGATTATTAAAAATCCTTGGTTCTCTGTACTCTCTAAAACTACCATATTCTTAACTTTGTTTGCTTGCCCAACTTATATAACTCTATCATGTAAAAGGAAATTTAAAATTACCCATTTTTCCTATCTTTATCTACAGTGTTCAAATATCATAGTCAGAAATCTTCTGGAATTCTTCAAAATCTCTCATATATTTGTCACAGTCTCTAAAGCTATCGCGCTGGTATAAAGTATCATTTTCTCTTACTTGGACTTGATAGCTAAATCAGATAGATGAGGAAGAGTTTTCTTGCTTTTATTTTTCATTCCTTCATGCATTTATATATCATTGAGTAATTGTAGCAGCCAGCATTTAAACTTGCACATTACATAAAACTCACATTTAAATAAACCATCTGAAATTTATCCTCAGTCTAAAATCAGACAGCACTGTTACTAGCTTTGGTGTTTACCTTCTAGATCTACCAGGCAGATCTGCCTGTTACTGCCAGGGTGAGAGTTTATACAGCCAGCCTCTTTCTGCCAAACATATGCCTCACTCTGGTCACATGTGTGTGTGTGTGTGTGGTATAGTAAATATTTACTTCAAAATAGTTCAATAAACATTTTTGTTAGTGTAACAAGGAAAAATATTCATATTTTATTGACAATGTATTATCTAGGAACTATTAAGTTTTATATTAAAAACCAGCTCAAAAGACACTGAACATTCAAAGAAATTTCACACTAATATATAGTATATAAAGTTTAAAAATCTGTTTTAATTAGAAATAAAAATGGTATAGTAGACAATCATATATGCATACTTATAGTGTTTGAAAAATAAAATGGACATGGGGGAGACACAGTATGAAAGAAAGATCCATCTGAGAGAGAGCATGATTTTACAAACTATACAAGATATGTGTCACTATGAAGTACATATAACTCTTTGTTTTATTTAACAAGCATTACATCAAATGGTGCATAAGTTAATTAAATACAAACAGCAGAAACTATTGGAGTCATTCTCTGCAAAACAATAGAATTAGGTTACATTATAAAAATTACAGAAACACATTTCATAATTTCAGTCTTTCCCATTATGCCAGTCTTCTTCCATAATACAAAATATAGCTTTCTGATGAAGGCATATACTCTACATCAATATGAAGAAAAATTCCATGAATGTTTGAACTTATCAAAATTACTATTTTCCTCATATTTTTTTTCTTTTAAACATCTCCTAGAGTTTTCTTCTCACTTTAGCTGAAATTCCCTTGGAGTGCTAGAATGGAAAGTACATTGGCTCTGAAACAGAACAAACCCACTGTCCCCTTTTGGGGAAAAGGCTAAAATGACAATATACATTAATACATTACCTCACTGTTATTTTTAACTTAAAATCAGACAATGAGAACTACTCTAAAACTTGTCTTTTTCTAATGTTGGCTCTCTGTGAAATGACAGAGTGCTGATTCACTAAGGCATACACACACACATACACACACAAACACACATCTATTAAGTGTCTGTTAAGCAGAGAAAACTATATTTCAGCCTGAGCAAATTTCACTTTCATGAGTATGAACATTATTTAATTCCTTCCACTTTGATATTCTGTTGTATACTTTTTCAAGGATGATTTTTCTCCTCATACTGAGGTAAGTCTATCATAGAGATTCTAACAAGTCAGACATATTCCTGCATGACAAGACCCAGAGAAGTTCCCCTGAAATAAATCTGTTTGTGGAATTTGTACTCTGTGCTGCAGGTGATTCCGCAACACAATAAAACATGCTGTCTCCTTTTCATTCACTCTTAGAATCTCATTTGAAAAATATTTGTTAGGAGTTGCTTTGTAGTGATGACTGTAGAAGAATGCTGAAAATTTATGGAAGTTACAATTTCAATTTTTGTTTGTATATTCCTGAACACAATAACAGTTACCATCACAGGGTTCTTATAACTACAAGCCTTAACTATACACTTGGAACCTAAGTATTATTTCCTCATCTATTTCTTACTAAAAGTTATAAACATACTTGTGGAACAATAGTTTTGTAATCTAATCGAATAGAGTAACTTCTCTGATAGAGATGTAAAGCCCCACCAAATCTATTTTATTTTCAGTTCCCAGGAGGAACATTTGTTCTAATCATTGCCAAGTCTCTTTTTATGTCTTGAAAATTAGTCAGTCATCACATTTGGTATTGTCTCTTCTCCTCTCAATGATAGACCTCATCTACTGCTCTATCTTGTTTGACAATGCACTGGTACCTCAGCCTGGAACCAACCAACAATTCCCAATTTTATAGACTCTTCCTTAAATATGTTCACTTTGTCTCACTGTAAGGTAAAGGCCCCAACATTATGAAATATTCTTACATATTTCAAAAGACTTGAAAATAAGAATTTTAAGAGCTAGCCAGACAAGAGTATCAATGGAACCTATCTCCTTATCAGTAAAGTCCTTTTCATTTTCTTCACATAAGATCATGATTTGAGCCAGAAAAAAAATAATACAAGCCTAGACCAGAATAGCCATGGCCAGCCTGGACTACAAAAACACTTCCATCCCCAGGAACCTTGATATTTATTAAATGTCACAATAAAGCCCATTATTTATAATATGCACAGTTTCCTAAGAACATGTAATTATTAATTATACCAAGTAATAATCACAAGAATAGATGACCTTCGATGAACTGTTCCCACTCTCCAGTAGACACTGCTATAATTTCACATGGATACCACAAAATATATACCAGTTTAAATGAAGTTGTATTATTGATATGCAATTCAGGATGTACTTACTTTATCACTTAAAAATTAGACAAGATTGGTGCCTAGATTTGAAGTTAATAATTATACCACATGCTATCAATGCTGGAAAAATAATGTCAAAATAACATACATGTAGAAAACTTTCACTTTTATTGATTAATTTTACAATACATAATGTCTGTTTATTGCAGGGACATCAAGTGGAAATGTATATGTGGCATAGTAATAGTGAATAGGGAGGAAAATATCCAAGTTTACTGAGAAAGAAACCAGCTGCTGAACTATAAAAAGCATTGCTTTAGCAACAGGTTTTTTTTGTCATTTTTAAAATCGTGTGTGTGTGTGTGTGTGTGTGTGTGTGTGTGTGTGTGTGTGTACTCTAACACACCACACACACAGACACATGAAGGTACCATGTCATATATGTGGAAGTCAGAAGATAGTTTTTGGAAGTCACTTCTATCGTGTGGTGATCTACTAGGGAACAAGGTCAATGTCAGGCTTAGCTTGTCTTTTTGTTACTGGATTACCTTACTCAGCAGTGTTTCTTCTAGGTTCATCCATTTGCCTGTGAATTTCAAGATTTCATTGTTTTTTTCCCACTGAGTAGTACTCCATTGTGTAAAAGTACCACATTTTCTTTATCCATTCTTCAGTTGAGGGGTGTGTAGGTTGCTTCCAGGTTCTGACTATTACAAATAATGCTCCTATGGACATAATTGAACAGATGTCCTTGTTGTATGAATGTGCATCTTTATGTACATGACCAAGAGTTGAATTATTGGATCTTGTGATAGACTGATTTGCATTTACCTTAGGAATCCCCAAACTGATTTCCAAACTGGCTGTAGGAGTTGGCACTCTCTCCATCAGTGGAGGAGCGTTCCCCTTTCTCCACATCCTCTCCAGTAGAAATTGACATTGTTGTTTTTGATTTTAGCAATTCTAACAGTAGCAAAATGGTATCAGAGTTGTTTTCATTTGCATTTCCCTGATGGCTAAAGATGTTGAGCACTTTCTTAAGTGTCTTTCAGCCATTTTAGAATCATCTATTGAGAATTCTCTCTTTAGTTCTATACCCCACCTTTAAATGGGATTATTTTGTGTTTTGGTGACTAGCTTCATGAGTTCTTTGTATATTTTGGAAATCAGCCCTCTGTTAGATGTGGGATTGGTGAAGAGCGTTTCCCATTCTATGGGCTGCATTTTATCTTGTTGACTGTGTCCTTTGCCTTACAGAAGTTTTTTCAGTTTCAGGATGTCTCATTTATTAATTGTCCACATCAGTGTCTGTGCTACTGGTATTATGTTCAGGAAGCAGTTTACAGCACCATTTCATTCAAGGGTATTTCCCACTTTCTCTTTTAAGAGGTGTAGAGTGACTAAATTTATGCTAGGGGTCTTTGATTTATTAGGACTTCAGTTTTGTGCATGGCCATAGATATGAACCTATCTACAGTCTTCTACATGTCAGCATCCAATTGTACCAGCACCATTAGTTGAAGATGCTTTGTTTTTTTCCATTGTATAATTTTAGCTTCTTTGTCAAAACTCAGGTGTTCGTAGGTTTGACGGTGCATATCAGGGTTTTTAATTCAATTCCATTGGTCTACCTGTCTATTTTTGAGTCAAAACCGGGCAGTTTTCAGGACTATATAATAGAGCTTGAAGTAAGGGATGGTGATGCCTCTGGAATTTCCTTTATTGTACAGGGTAGTTTTCACTATTCTGGTTGTTTTTCCTTATAAAGTTGAGTATTATTCTTTCAAGGTCTATAAAAATTTACACTTGCATTTTGATGGGGATTGCATTGAATCTGTAGATTGCTTTTGGCAAGATTGCCATTTTTAATATGTTGATCCTTCCTATCCATAAGCATGGGATATCTTTCAATTTTCTGGTATCTTCTTAAATTTCTTTCCTTAAAGACTCAAAATTCTTGTTATGCAGGTCTTTCACTTGTTTAGTTAGCATTACTCCATGATGTTTTATGTTGGATGTTGGTTGTAGCTATTTAAAGGGTGATGTTTCTCTGATTTCTTTTTCAGCCCATTAATCGCCTGTATGTAGTAGGGCTACTGATTTTTTTTTTGAGTTAATCTTATATCCTGCAACATTGCTGAAGGTGTTTATCAGATGTAGGAATTATCTGGTAGAGTTTTTTGGTAACTTATGTAAACTATCATGTAATCTGCAAATAGTGAAAGTTTGACTTCTTCTTTTCCCTTGATCTTCTTTTGTTGTCTTAATTCTCTAGCTAGAACTTCAAGAACAATATTGAAGAGATATGGAGTGTGGAAAACCTTGTCTTCTTCCTGATTTTAGAAGAATCTCATTGAGTTTCTTTCCATTTAGTTTGATGTTGGCTGTTGGTTTGCTGTATATTTCTCACATTATAGTTATGTATGTTGCTATCATCCCTAATATCTCCAGGACCTTTATCATGAAGGGGTGTTGGATTTTGTCAAAGGGTTTTTTTTTTGTTTTGTTTTATTTTTAGCATCTTTTGAAATGATCATGTGGTTTTTCTTTTTCAGTTTGTTTATATAGTAGATTACATTAATGGATTTTCATGCTTTGAACCATCATTGCATTCCTGGGTAGAAGCCTACTTGATGATGATGGATTATTTTTCTGATGTTTTCTTGAATTTGATTTGCCAGTATTTATTGAATATTTGTGCATCGATGTTCATGAGAGATACTGGTCTGTAGTTTTCTTTCTTAGTTTTTTCTTTCTTTTTTTTGGTGAGGAAACTTTCAATGATTGGGGTTATAAGTCTGTTTAAATTGCTTATCTTTCTTGCCTTAATTTCACTAAGTGATAACTATCAAGGAAATTGTCTGTTGCCTTTAAATTTTCTAATTTTGTGGAGTACAAGTTTTCAAAGTATGACCTGATGATTTTCTCGATTTACTCAGTTTCTGTTGTTATGTTCTGCTTTTCATTTCTGATTATTTGTTAATTTGCATGTTCTCTCTCTCTGCCTTTTGGGGAATTTATTGGGCAGCTTATAGTTCATTGAATGATACAAACTTGGGTGCAGAAAGTGCTATGCATTTGCAGGTGTGAATTTTCAGGTGTTGCTTGACTTTTGGGTTTCCCCATTTGTAAGATAAAACAATGTGATATATAGCTATGCTCATTTGTCTCCTAAGAACTTGAGGGTATCAATTTCATTTTTTATGTATTTTTCTTCCAATTTCCATATTAGATTTGGCCAATAAGAGATAGTTATATGAATTAGGAGACAAAAAAATGTGGTTATTTTCTATTGAGTCAGTACCACATAGATAAAACAGAAGCTAGGAGAGGTCTCAGTGTCATTTCCGATAGCTCTAGGGATATACCTGTGACTGGTACATACAAAGATGGTGAGTGAGAGTGTCACATAGGTGCCTTAAGCACTGGAGCAGGTCCCAAGACAGGAATGCTGAATTTCTGAATGAGATGTCTTGCAGCTTTCCACAAATTTATCTAGATTTCTGTGTCTTCAGATTCAGTATTTGTAAGCCTTAAAAATCATGCATAAATACTAACCAGGAGTAATAGTCACTAAATTCAATTATTCATTTTCTAGGTTATTGCAATAGTTGCCAGTAAAACAGTTGACATGATTTGCACATATGCAAATAATCTATTTACAAGAATGGAGTAGGAAACTGACTTCTGGGCTCAATACCAATGAAGAGGACTTAGTGTAGTGAAAAATTCACCAAAAATACATAGAGTTTTGTTTGAAGATTTTTTTAAACTTTAAGCTGTACATACATGGGGTAAAATTCTGTGGAATGCAGCACAGAAAATATTGGCCATAATTTTCTCACAGAAACATCTAGAATGTAGCCAGGATTTGGATCAGTCATGTTTAGTTGAGTGGAACAACCTCATTGAGCACTCATAACATTCATTGCCAATCCTTTCCATAAAGAGCAGTGCACAACTGGAAAGCCAGATTACTTGTCTATGTAATTCTAGATCTCTCTAGAAAACTAGGAAGGAAAAAAAAAGACTCCAAATACATCAGGAGGATCTCCAAAGATTTAGACTAGATAAGAAAACTAAAATATCTTACACTACATAATGCTTATATTGTCTATCAAGCAACAGTAACCAACATGATATAGTATTGTTTAAAATTTAGACATAAGTGGCTCTAAAGAAAAATAATAATGAACAAACAAAGAAATTAAGTATTAAAAAGGTATAAAAGATAAAAAATGCTGAAAGCAAAAGGAATTCATAATTATTGTCATTAATTAATAAGAGATTAAAATTTAAATCACTAGGAAATACTAGTTTTATCTAATGATATGACCACATTTAGAAACCACTGAAACCAAAATTTTGTAAAAATTTGAACTATACAATTTTGAGCTCTCTTAATTAGACACAGTGCAATTACACTATCAAAATGTGTTTTAGATAAATATTTTTCAGCAGTTGAGCAGTCAAGGAACTTCTAATTATGAGGATTAGAGTGAGAGAGAGAGAGAGAGAGAGAGAGAGAGAGAGAGAGAGAGAGAGAGAGATTATCCTTGTCCCCAAGATTTTTTTTATGTAAATCTCTGGGACTGAAATACAAAGGAATTCTACTGAGGCATTACATCTCCGAAAAATGAGAAATAAAGAAATATACGAATTTCCCTTCATACACCCAGAGCTGTAAAAGGTGACAAGAGTGCCACATGTGACCTACAACAACAAGAATCTCTTGAATAAATATAAGGTTACTATTCCCTCCACAGGGAAGATGCATTTCTTACACAGATTTTATTGTGAGTCTTTTGTACACCGTGATTCGGCAGTGTTTCCCAGGGTCATTTCCAGGACTTTAGATGAATGTATTTTACTCAGAAACTTTTCTGCTAACAATAGAATGCTTCTACACATTATTTAGCAGTTCTATGTAGCTGAAGGCTATATATCACTTCTTCAAATTGTGAAGCGCCTTATATTGATTGTTGAATATATATATTCTTAATCTGAAAAATAATTTTAATCTTGATTCTGGGCCTTCTTAGAGAATTTGGAGCTTTAACCAATGAATTCACCTGGACTTTCCCCAGAAACTTGCTATCATTAGGAGCCCAAAGCATTTATCAAGTGAAAATGTCATCATGCTTAACCATAATTACTCACAAGCTAGTGGCATCAGCAAACATCTCAGACATTAAACGGACATATCAAGGTGATATTAATGTCTCCTCTGGAAATTATAGACATACTATTTCTATTACTATGAAATAGTAAATTCTATTTCATCTACTAAAATCATAAAGAAAAATACATTATTACTGTGATCTCAAAGTGTATGTTTGCAGTAAATTCACAGTGCAGGAAGGTTGACATATTAGGAGATGACTACCAAGTGGGAAGGGTAGGATCTCATGAGCTAATTAGGAGGATGGGGGTAGGAGAGAGGGAGCTGGCAGAATGAGAGAGAAGAGGAGGAAATGGAGGATCAGAAAGGTGGGGGAAGAATAGAGGAGAAAAGGTTGAGAGATACCATAACAGAGGGAGCCATTACAGGTTCAAGGAGAGACCTGGCACTAGGGAGAGTTCCAAAGATCTATAAGGATGACACCAACTGACAATCAAGGCAATGGTGGAGAGCCTACCCTAAATAACCTTCTCCTATAATCAGAATGATGACTGCCTTATATACCATCCTAGAGACTTCATCTAGGCTGATGGAAGCAGAGGCAGACACCCACAGCTATACACTGAACTGAACCTAAACCCAGTTGCAGAAGAAAGGGTTTGGGACAAGGCTGGTAAAACCCACAGAAACAGCTGACCTGAACAAAGGGGAGCACATGGACTTCAGACTGATATTTGGGAGGCCAGCACAGGACTGATCCAGAACCCTAAATGTGGATGTCAATGAGGAGGCCTCAGCACTCTAAGGGGCCCTGGTAGTGGATCAATATTTATCCCTGGTGTAAGAAGGGACTTTGAGAGACTATCCCACACAGAGGGATGCTGTCTCAGCCTGAAAACTCCAGGGAGGGCCGAGGCCCTTCCCAGGATGATATGACAGACTTTGAGAAATCCCCATGGGAGAGCCTTATGCTTCCTGAGGAGCAGAGGGGAAATGAGGTGGGGGACTGGTGAGGGGTTGGGGGGAGGGGATGGAGAGGGAGGAGGGATCAACATGTGAAGCAAGCTTGTTTCTAATTTGAACTAATAAAAATAGTAATTAAAAAACATCATGAACAGCCGGGCGGTGGTGGCACACACCTTTAATCCCAGCACTCCGGAGGCAGAGGCAGGTGGATCTCTGTGAGTTCGAGACTAGCCTGGTCTACAAGAGCTAGTTCCAGGAGAGCCTCCAAAGCCATAGAAAAACCCTGTCTAGAAAAACCAAAAAAATAAAAAAAAATAAATCATGAACAACAACAACAACAACAAAAAATGCCAAGAGGAAGTATCCATACCTCGAATTCTCCAGAAGGAAGCGTCAAGGATTATCAATAGGCAAACAGAGGGAAAACAGAAATTGTAAGGAAAAACTGTGAAGGATTCAGTGAAAGAGGAGATAAATGGATTTTAAGATTAAATTGATGGAAGAATTTCTGCAAATTTAAGTGCCTTGGGTCTGTTCTTAGTTATTTACCATCTGGTCCTGTGGTAACTGTGGCAGGACCATCATGTCAAAGAGTGTAAGAACACAACACAGAAATGTGGGATACATACTCTAATTGGTTTGAGACATATTAACCATTTTTCTCCTCGGAGGACTCTTCATTGTTTTTTGCCAATGTATGTTGTAGGTCACATGTGGCATTGTCACCTGTAAGACAACATTGTATGTTGAACAACAAGAGAGATAGTAACACAACACAATATGTTCATGAACTGTTAATCCAGAAGAAGGTATATGACATGTTAATGCAATCATGTTTTAATGAGTCACTATTACATAGCTATTTCCTTTACACTGAAGTATTGTCTCATAAGGGGAGGGAGCAGAATCAGGAAACACATGGAAAACTCACAATATTCTTGGGGTCCTTCAAAGGGTGGTTTAACTTCAACTGCTATATATACTGAAGAGATTTCTTTTTAATGTATCTTTCAGAGAACTCTGTAGTTTAAATTATGTGAAAAATTAGCCACATTATAGGAGTGACCACACTTCAGTCACACAGCTGCTAGATATATCCAAACTTCCGCAAGTAACCACACTACACTATTGGTTCATCAAACTGGACTTAGATGGAATCAGGGTCTTGGTCTGTTGGTACCTATATGCAATTGCCAGGTATTCCTAGGTGTGTCTAATGAGAGCACAGCTTAGAAAATTTCAGCTTAAAGTGCATTGCATATAACTTCATGTGCCAAAAACTCTATAGGAATCTGGGTCTTCTGTTGGGAGACAACACAACATAGCTCTAAAAACCTCAGGTAGAGGGAGATCCCATGGTACTTCCCTTTCAGAGTTGCTACTGGTTGTTTCTTACTTAGAAAAATATATTATCTGTTAAAGTATTAAAAGAAACCCTGTGCAAGATGCCAAGAGAGAAAAGCAATCAATAGTCATATCTAGTTTAATGCTGATGAACCACAATGGCCCTTAAGTGAGCGATAGTGACTCAGCATGATGAGATTATTGAAAAGCAATCAATAGTCATACCCAGTTGTAATGACTATGAAACACAACAATGACCTCTTAAAAGTGCTGGTTATACCCAACAATCATGTGATTGAATTTAAGGTTCACTGTGTGGGAGTAACTCATGCTGTTCCTATTACCCACACACTACTGCCAGTTTCTTAAACCAATATAATAACCAACTGCATCCGAAATTCATTTCCTTAAATCCTCACACAACTGTTGTTCTCACCCCACAAACTTCCTTTTGCAGTGGATAGAGATCATTATAGAAATTCACAACTCATTGAAATGAAGAGAATAACTGACTGTGCATTGCTCATTCCCAAATAGAACATTTCCACTTTCCAACACAGCCCCTGAACTTGAAGTTCAGGAACATAGGGAAAGAGGAGGAAGAAAGATTATAAAAGCCAAATGATGGGGGACAGCCTTCTATGTATATGTTTTTCCTATTGGTTGATGTGAAAAGCACTGTTGGCCAATAGGAAAGCAAGATAGGTTGGACTAGGAGTTGAGAAGGATTCTGGGAAATGTAGTAGAGGGAGAGTCACCATGTGAGCCTGGGAAGACAGGACACTTGCTGACAGCTTCCTCAATAAAATAAATTTATAAAATATATAGTTTAATAGTTATGGTTGATAATTAAGACTGTGATATCTGATAAGAAACCCTAGTCATTGGCCAGGGGCATTGTAATTAATGTAAGTCACTGTGTGTTACTTGAGACCTTCACTCAGCAGCGGGGTTCAGGCTGCTTGGCATAAAGATTTATCATTACAAAATGGTGTCAGGATTTGGTTTTAGGAACTTCCACATAAAAACTTCTCAAAAACTTAAAAAGGGATTTTAGAAGCAAAAGAACAGGGACAAGCACAACTTCTTGATAGTAGTATGTTTTTTGTGTGGTCTCTGTTTTGCTAGAGACAAGCAGAGACTCAAGCTGCTGTTTTAAGAGAGGCTTACTGAGTCAGTGTAAGTGAAAAAAACAAAACAAAACAAAAAAAAAAACAAAAAACACCACAGGGCTCTTGCTAACAATTCAATAGCATGTACAAGCAGCTGGCTCTACAAGCCGGCAGTCTGTTGCTTGATGGCAACATAGACCAAGGCAGTGAGCACAGCTCTCAATGCTGGTGTAAAGTACTTCTGCCATCTTGAAAAGCCAGTGGCTAAAACAGCCACCAGTTTAATTTAAGCAATGTTGTTTAGCAGATAAAAGACCGAATGGCCAGAAAAGGTAAAGGTTTACAGTAAAGACAGATTCAGATGAAGAAAAACCTGTAAAGGTTTATAATGTGTTTACAAATACATGAAAGCTTGTAAGAGAAAAGAAACAAGATAAAATAATTAAAAGAAAGAAAGAAAGAAAGAAAGAAAGAAAGAAAGAAAGAAAGAAAGAAAGAAAGAGAGGCCAATGGTTGTGGCACACACCAGTAGGATTTGCTGAAGGAAGCAGAGACAGGCAGATTTCCACAGAGAAACCCTGTCTCAGAAAAAAAGAAAAAAGAAGGAAGTAAAAGAAATAGAATAATAAATATGCCACAAAAAGATGGAAAATACACAGAGAGTCTGGATATTATAGGCTATATTGTTGTCTTTAAATTGTTTGATTGCCAAGGAAAAAGTTACAGCTGCTAAAATACACTTGATTATAGGTGCTCCTAAATTAATCCAACTTATATATTTTAAAAATGCTTTTTTTGAGTTCAAAATTTAAGTCTAATGACAGAGTACTTGGGAAAAGAATTTCTGCTTTTGTTTTCACAGGAAAAAAAAAGCTGTGGATTCCTTCCAGACTAATATGGTTTGATCAATCAAGATCCCCTGAAGCAGTGGCCTAACTGATCCTAAATCCAAAACAGCTGATTTGATGCATTCATAGACCACTACAGCCAGGATTTCTGTGTTTTATCATGAACCCATGGTATGGACATCACCCCCAATCAGCAGGAAGCAGTTTGGAATGAACGACACCCAAATTCCCAAATATTGTTTATAAATGTTTGTTTTCATTTAAATGGGGTTTGTTATAAAATGTAATGATCACAGTCAATCTCTTTTTTTAAAGGAAAAAAAGAGAATATAATATAGAAAGGAATAGTTTGTATTGGTATGGATTTTCATTTATTGATACAACTTTAAGGTCAATTTGTGATATGTATATTTCTCCTCTTATTTAGGTATTTTGTTTATACAGATATTTTAAAATGTAATGCATAAATAAATACAGATTGAATATAGTCAAGTATAATTGTCAAAACTTATATTTAAGTTAGTTAGATTTTCTAGATATACAGAGATGTATTTGAGATGGATTTTCTTCAAACCTTTCAAAGACCTTCAGAATACATGGCACTTAAATGGTTTAGGGCTTTTCATGGCAGTGAGACACAACAGCTCCTAGCACACCAATTATGTCAGAAAGGAGGATGGTTGTTGAAGATATTCAATATGGAGTTTGCCTTCAACATGGGAAGATTAGCCATTTGGACAAAAAACTCCTCTTGCCTGGACTGTTTGTTGCTGATAAACTGGACATGCAGGACCCACAGGAAAGTGACTGCTGAACTTGCAAAATAAGACAGTCCAGAAGGGTTCCTGCTTCATGGAGAAGTCTTCCAGACTCACTGTGGCCTATAGGCTAAAGATGGATGCCCCAACATTACAGAGGAATTTGGGTGACTGTCCAGGTAGTGAGATGTCTCTGTCAATTCTAGAGTTTATATATTATTCTTCTGTGGTCTTTGATGGAGTTGAAGACAGATAGTTATGGTGATAGTTTTCTTTAATTATAATAAAAGATAAGCTACATATATGACTTTAGACTCACAAAGATAGGGTAGATAGTAGAATATTTTCTTTAAATCTTGCTAAATATTAATGAACTATATATTGCAACTATAGTTCTTTCTTGATAACAATTTTTGTTGGTTTTTCGAGACAGGGTTTCTATGTGTAGCTTTGGAACCTATCCTGGGACTCACTCTGGAGACCAGGCTGGCCTTGAACTCACAGAGATCTGCCTGCCTCTGCCCCTGAGTGCTGGGATTAAAGGCATGAGCCACCAACACCCGACTGATAACTGTATTGTTATATATTTTACTATATCATTGTTAACATCTTCTTTTTATTTAGACATAAGAGATGATGGGGGACATCCTTCTGTATATATGTTTGTCCTAGTGGTTGGTTTATAAAGCACTGTTGGCGAATAGGAAAGCAAGATAGGTGGAACTTGGAGTCGAGGAGGATTCTGAGAAATGTAGTAGAGGGAGAGTTACCATGTGAGCCTGGAAAGACAGGACACTTGCTGCCAGCATCCTCAACAAAATAAGTTTATAAATATATAGTTTAATAGTTGTGGTTGATAATAAAGATTGAGCTAGAAGACTAGAAATCATAGTCATTGGCCTCAGCAGCATTGTACCTAATATTAATCACTTGTATTATTTTGGGCAACCATGTGGCAACAGGGCTCAGGCAGCTGGTAGAAATACTTATCGTTATAGCCAAAGAAGCAGAATCTGCTGTAAGATAGCTGCTTTGTAAGCAAAACAATGAAGGACGGGCAGTCAAAAATCAGGAATAAAGGTTAGATCTGCTTAGGGGAATGTGGGATGAATGTGATCAAGAAAATTACATGAAATTCTCTAAAAACTAATTTTATATCAATAAAAAAGATGTTCTAAATCAATGCCCTTAAATATATATATATATATATATATATATATATATATATATGTGTGTGTGTGTGTATGTATATATATCACAAATAAATTGTCTTAATATTTATTGAAAAATAAACATTAAATAAAATTATATAAACAGAGATCTACAAATATACTATTTCTGTTGATTCTTTTTTCTTTTTCAAAATTCACAGATTTGGATGGTAAATAAATAGATATATGCTCAGGGCTTGCAGAAACACATGTACAGGTTTACAAAATGAATGAGAAGACAGTCTAGAAAAGAGAAACTTTGTACAGAACTTAGCAATAGTCAGAACACAAAACATGATCAGTTCTCAAATAAATGTCCAGGGTCCGAAAACAGAAAGCTCTTAACAATCATTATACCTCTATACCTCTATACCTTGGTACATAGTGAATTCCATGGCAGCCAAAAAGACATGGCATGTCTCCCTCTCCAAAACAAACAAACAAAGTTACTAGTATGTCTTGAGTGTCTTTCCCATTACAACAAATCAAAATAAGCCATGTCAAAGCTTATTTGCCCTAAGTAATGACCATTTACTTACTTTGTGTTTATGTCTCCTGGAAGGTGTTGATAGCATTCTAAGTTGAACTATGCTTATTTGGAATAGTTGCCTGCTACACAACTGATCAAGTAGTAGATAGAAGCACTCCAGCCTTGTGGACTTGTCTAGAATTTGGAAAGATGGTGTTTAAGATGATAGGACAAAAGGGTGACAAGTTACTAAACATCATATAGAATGGCTTGAAATTCTTCACAAGAAGGTAGGCATGTTCCGTGTGTAGAAAAGGATTCCTCATTAAGGAACTTCACAGTTGCTTTAGGAAAAAACAAACACCCAGACTAGAGAGAAAAAGACGCAGATTTCAAGTTAGCAACATTAAAAAATTAGAAATATCCTTATTTTTAAATAGATCATAATGTTCTATTTATTTATTTATTGGTACAAATGCTGCTGGACAATGACTACGATTTCTAATTTGCTAGCTCTGTCTTAATTATCACCCATAACTATTAATCTATATATTTTATAAAATTATCTTATTGAGTATGCCAGCCTTGCATCGTGTCTTCCTGGGTCACATCACGACTCCTGTCTCTATTGCATTTCAGAGAATCCTCCTCGACTCCTAGACCCTCCTAAGTTGCTCTCCTATTGGCCAACAGTACATTTTTCAACAACCAATAAGATAAACATACACATAAGGAGCTCCACCATCATCTCCTCTTTTCTGTCTAAATAAAAAGAAGGTTTTACTATTAACATAGTAAGATATATAAGAGAAGAGTTATCTAGTAAGAACTATAGTTATGATATTTAGCTCATTAACATTTAGCAGGATTTGAAGAAAATATTCATCATCTATCCTATCTTTATGAGTCTAAGCTCTTAGATGTAACTTATGTTTTATAATAACTAAAGAAAACTATAATCATAACTATCTGTCTTCAACTCCATCAAAGACCACAGAAGGATAATATATAAACTCTAGAATTGACAGAGACATCTCACTACCTGAACATTCACCCAAAATTCCTCTGTAAGTTTGGGGCATCCATCTTCAGCTCATAGGCCACAGTGTGTCTGGCACACTTCTCCATTTCAACAGTTACCCTTCAATACTGTCTTGTTTTGTAAGTTCAGCAGTCGCTTTCTTGTGGGTCCTGTATGTCTAGTTTATACAGCAACAAACAGTCCAGGCAAGAGCAGTTTCTTGCCCAAATGGCATGTTGAAAGCAAACTCCATAACAAGTTTCTTTGATGCCCATCTTCCTCTCAGATGTAACTGGTGTGCCAGGAGCAATTGTGTCTCACTGCCATGAAAAACCCTAAACCATTTAAATGTTATATGTTCTATAGGCCTTTGAAAAGTTTGAAGAATGTCTATCCATCTCAAATACATCACAGTCTATCTAGAAAACCTAACTAATCTAATTATAAGTTCTGACTATTATAGGTGACTATTTAATCTGTATTTAATTAAGCATTGCATTTTAAAAGATCAGTATAAACACAATACCTAATCAAAAAGAGACATATACATATCACAAAATTGACATTAAAGTTTTATCAATAAATGAAAATCCACACCAATACAAAGTATTCATCCCTATATCCTATTCTACTTTTCCCTTTAAAAAAGAGATTGACTGTGAACATTGCCATTTATTGCCAACCCCATTTAAATTAAAACAAACAAATATAAACAATATTTGGGAATTTGGGTGTTGTTCATTCCAGACTGCTTCCTGCTGGTTGGGGGTGATGTCCATACCATGGGTTCATGCTAAAACACAAAAATCTGGCTGGGTCCTTGTTTTTGTAGTCTGCAAGGCAGCATAGTCTCAGCTTATTTGGATGTAGGATCATTTGGGCCACTACTTCAGGGAGTCTTGCTTTATCAAACAATATTGTTCTAGAAGGAATCCATAGCTTTCCATTTTCTGTGGAAACACAAGTAAAAACTCTTTTTCCCAAGTAAGCTGTTCTTATATTTATATTTAGAAGTCAAAACATTTTTAAAATATATAAGTTGGATTAATTTAGCAGCATTGATAATCAAATGTCTGTTAGCAGTTGTTGCTCCTTCCTTGGCAATCAAACAATTTTTTTTCATTTTATATTATTTTTAATTACTCATATTTACATATCCATCCCCTCATTCCCTCACCCTCCCCTCCTACCATGTTCCCCACCCAAGCTACCACAACTGGGCCCCTGAATCCTCTCCAGGGATAGTGAGGCCCTCTACCAAGGACCTACAAAGTCTGTCATATTGTTTTGGGGAGGGTCTAGACCCTCCTTGTTGTATCTGGTCTGCAATAGTATCCCTCCATAGGGAATGGGCTCCCAAAGTCCATTTGTGCTCTAGGGATAAAGACTGTCTCTGCTGTCAGAGGAGCCATAGACTGACTTGGGCTCCTAGCTGGTACCCACATTCAGAGGGTTTGGTTTGGTCCAATGCTGTTTCCCTAGCTTTATGATTAGGGTCTATCAATAGATCAGGTCCACTGTTTCTGCATGTCCTTTGCTGAACCCTCCTCCCTATCCACAAAGGAGTTCCATTAGTATGGTTCAGTGTTTAGCTATTGGTGTCTGTTTCTGCTTCAAACAGCAACTGGATGAAGACTTGCCTTCCTCTCCCTGCCACTGGGCTCCAATTTGGTCAAGGGTTCTTGTACCCTTTCTTCGAGGGACTATGCAATCTTCTCTTGCTGTTCTCCTTGTTTCCTTGCTCCTCTAGCAGTGTGGAATGTAGGCCAGTGATCCTTTGCTCTATGTCTAAAAGTAACAAAATGAGTGAGTACATACCATGTTTATCTTTTTGTGATTGGGTTACCTCATTGAGGATGGTTTCTTCTACTTCCATCCATTTGCCTGCTAAATTCGACATTGGACGATTCCATTGTTCATTTCCACTGTGTAGTACTCCATCATGTAAATATCCCATAATTTCTCTATCCATTCTTCAGTTGAAGGGCATCTAGGTTGTTTCCAGGTTCTGGCTATTAAAAATAATGCTGCTATGAACATAGTTGAACCGATGTCCTTATTGTATGAGTGTGCATTCTTTGGGTATATCCCCAATATAGGGATTGCTGGGTTTTGAGGTAGACTGATTCCTATTTCCATGAGAAAATGCCATACTGATTTCCAAGGTGGTTGCACAAGTTTGCACTCCCACCAGCAATGGAGAAGAGTTCATCTTTCTCCACACCCATGATGGGGAATGTACTGTGTATGTTTATCTTATTGATTGTTAAATAAAGTTCTGTTTGGCCAATGAAACAGCAAGTTAGACAGGACTAGGAGTCAAAGAGGATTCTGGGAAATGTAGTAGAGAAGTGGTGATCCAGGCCAGAAGTAACATAAGAAGGATACTCATATTTAGCAAGGAGAAGCAAGAAAATGTCCCTTTTTCCCTTTGCCTCCTCCAGTGGCGGGATGTGAGCCACCGGCAACAGAGAGTGCCAGCAAAAGGCATCCTCTATAAGATAAGTCTTATAAAATATATAGATTTATGATAATTAAGACTGAGCTAACAGATGAGAAATTGTTAGTCATTGGCCAAGCAGCATTTAAACCTAATACAAGTCTCTCTGTGCATTAATTGGGGCCCTAACACAGGTGGGTGGCTGGAGTAGAGTGCACACTTTTACTTTTACTTTTACTTTTACTTTCATATCCTTCTTTTGATTGTGGAACTTTTCTTCAATGATTTTGTTGAATAAGTTTTCTGTACCTTTGAGCTGAATTTCTTCACCTTCTTCTACACCTATTATTCTTAGGTTTGGTCTTTTCATGGTGTACCATATTTCCTGGATATTTTGTTAGGGATTTGTTGGACTTGAGATTTTCTTTGGTTGATGACTGTATATCCTCTAATGAGTCATGAACACCTGAGATTCTCTCTTCCATCTCTAGTATTCTATTGGTTGTGCTTACATCAGCAGTTCCTGATCATTTATCCAGCTTTTCTATTTCCAGCATCCCCTCATTCTGTGTTTTCCTTGTTTTTGCTAATTGTGCTTTCAAACCGTGAACTGTTTGAATTCTTTCCTTCACTTATTTGGTTGTTTTTTTTCTTGGTTTTCTTTAGATTCTTTAAGGGATTTGATTTTTTCTTGAATTTTTTGGTTTGTCTTTTTCTCCATTTCATGTAATTGTTGCTTGTTTTTTCTTCTATTTCTTTAAGGGAGTTTGTTGTTTCCTCTTTAATGGTCTCTATCATCTTCCTAAGATGAATTTTAAGGTCTATCTCTTCTTCATCCTCTATATTGGGCTTTTCAGTTCTTGCTGGTATAGAGTCCCTAGATTCTTGTGGTATCATATTGCTCTTTCTGTGGTTGAGTGTGTTCTTATTCTGTCTTCTTCCTATCCCTTCTTCTAGTGGGTGCAGTTGGGGTCTCTCCCTCCTTCAGGTTGCAGGCAGAGGGCTCAGTTTCTGGTGGCAGCTTGATGGCAGATGGCAGTGGGTGGACAAGGGTGAGGTGTGTCCAGACTCAGGGTGGACATTCTGGTCTGGGCAGGTTCACTCTTCTCTAAGTGGGCTAGGCAGATGTGAGCAGGGGGGCTGATGGGGGAGGTTGGGGGGCAGAGCAGCTTCCAGACTTGCCTGGGCTTGGGCACCTGCCAGAGGACAGAGGGCAAAGTGTGTCTATTTTAAAAATACTATAATTCCAAAGCTAGAGTATTAGCCCCAGTTCTCTGGCATAACATAACTTAATGAATAGAATGAATGTGCCTCTGTCTCTGCCTTTTTTTATTAAGAAACACATACATACACACACACACACACACACACACACACACACACACACGTACATATACACAAGTGTATTTTCATATATATATATATATATATATATATATATTATAATTTATTGGAATAACTTAAAGGCTGTAGTCTGACAATGGCTAGCTGTGGACAAAAAGTCCAACAATCTAATAGTTTCTCAATCCCACAAGGCTTCGTGTCTCAGATTGCCTTTTGTAAATGCTGGAATCCAAAAAAAAAAAAAAAAAAGATTCCAATGTCTGTGAAGAAAATGAATATCCTAGTAACCCAGTCACAAAAAGACAAACATGGTATGTACTCACTCATATATGGATATTAGACTCCAGAGAAGCTAGAAAACAAGGAGGATTATAAGATAGACATACACTGTAGCTCAGTGAAGCAGAAAGGTACAAAAGCTCCTAAACAAATTTGGAGCATGGGGGAAGGGAAAGGGAGGTAGGAGAAAGAGGAGGGGAGGTGAGGAGGGGGAAAGAGAACATTGAAGTTCTGGAAGATTGAGTTTTGAGAGGAATAGAGGAGAGCAAGAAAAGAGACACATCAATAGAGGGAGCCACTATGGATTTAAAAAGAAATCTGGCACTAGGGAATTATACAGAGATTCATAAGGATGAACCCAACTAGCTACTTAAGCAATAGTGGAGAGGCTATCTTAAATGCCCTTTCCCTATAATGAGAATGATGACCATCTTAAATGCCATCCTAGAGCCTTCATCCAGTAGCTGATGGAAGCAGAAGCAGAGATCCAGAGCTAAACACTGAGCCAAACTCCTGGAATCCAGTTTCAGAGATGGAGGAGTGATGAAAAAAGGGATAAAGTCCAGGCTGGGAAAACCCATAAAAGTGGATTTTGACCTGAGCAAGTGGTAACTCATGGACCCCTTTCTGACAGCTGTGGAACCAATGTAGGACCAATCCAGGACCTCTGATTCTGGGCATCAGACAGGAGCACTGTATAGTCTATGGGGCCTCTGGCAGTGGAACCAGGATGTATCCCTAGTGCATCAACAGACTTCCAGAGCCCATTTCCAAGGAGGGATACTCGCTTATCCTATATACACAGGTGAGGGGCCAGACCTAGGGTAGTGGATGGGGGGTGAGATGAGGGGTATTGGTGGGGAGCATGGGAAGATGGGAGAGAGAGGGAACCAGGATTTTTATGTAAAATAAGATTGTTTCTAATTTAAATGAAATTTAGTTTTTTTAAAAATGAATATCCTGAAAAATCAAGGGCAAGCAGTTAAGAACAAACGTACCCCTTATCTTTTCACATTGTCCTTGCAGGAAAAGGTGTGGCCTATGGAGGCTGTCGACCTGGCTCAGGGTGATGGTGAGGTGTCTTAGAGTTTAATAGATGGTGTGGCCTCAATTAAATGTGTGTTTTCCTGCCTCAAAATCTAGCTTAAAGACTTGTGTCACCCAGCCTCAAGATCCAGACCAAAGGCCTGTTGTCTTCTTGCTCAAGATCCAGATCACAAATATGTTCTCCATTGCTGGATTATACTTCATTCAGATATAGTCAACTTGACAACCAAAAATATTCATCATAGCTACCAACATAATTTTTGAGTTTGAAGATTAAAATGATTGTGTTTATATGTTATCATGACATTTTTGGCATTAGATCCAACAAGGGAAAAAGATAATGCTGTCATTAGTTCACTAAAATTGATAATATTTTAATGCCATTCCATCTTCAAATGGAATTTCTCTACTCATTTGCCTAATCTGCTATCTAGGAAGCAGTCTTCAGATCACTAATATCTAGTAACATCTCTAATATAGTGTCTCTTAAAATCCTGCCCTATATTCAAATACATAATAGTATATAAACAGGATCATTGCCATCTTCAAATTTCTCTTAATTGACTTGACAGCTTTAACAAATGCTTCTGCCTAAAATGGTCTCTTTGAACTTAAAAAAATTGCTTTTCACCAAGAAACTTACTGAACAGAAAGTGGATAGTTGCTCTGGGTCATGAAATTCATTCATCTCACTGTGTACCTCAACACCTTAAGATGCTGTAACATGATCTCATTGAAGATCTGTCAGCCACTTGCCATTTTATCCCAAAGCATGGGATTGATAGTTCTCAAGTTACTTGAATCTTTCACTAAGTTTTATGGGAGTGTTTTTTAAAAATCACTCTTCATAGCATTTTAGGCTGTCTCTAAAATGATATATTGCCCCATTTAATGAACAACCTACGTTAAGATATGAATAAGGTTCCTAATAACCAGGGGGGAAGAGGTTAGTACTCATTGCTTTCCTGCTATATCAATGTTTATCCAATAGATATAGCCACAAAGTCCTTGATGATAGAGTTGTAAAGTATGCATGGGTTCAACTTTATGATCATCTTGTGCCAGAATGATATAGCTACTGTCACTGCTAAATACCTAGACTATGAATGACAGAGACAATGATGGGGTTCACATTCACATATTGTAGAGTGTCAGCAAGCCTCTGCTGACAAATTGGTCACATATTCTTTTATTACACTGATAATAATGATTGGTTCTTACAGATAAGCACATTTTTTAACGCCCACAGGGTTTTTTCCCAGCATCACAATTCATACACTTAAAGAAAACTTCTGTGACTATTGCCACAATATTGCACATAAGGTCACTACTGCAGGACATTTCTTATGAAATTGCAGCAATTGGCTTACACCTATAAATTTCCTGGTAAAACTATGTTTCACCAATGAAAAGACAATGTTTGTGAAAATTATTGGATATCTTGATATATTCTATTTTTGATAACATGTGAAACAAAAACATCATTTTAAGGCAAGATGCTATCTTGAAGATACCACATATGCCGTTTTAACAAAGCAATACATACACAATAATAGTTCTTGTGTGACTGAGGTACATGGTTCCAACAATCAAGAAGACTGCCACTCTCACAATAAAGTCAAATTACCTGCTAAAGTGCTTGTTTTCCCTCTGGTTCTATAATATTGAGCTCAATAAATTAATTCGATTCCCAAAGGAGAAATGTTTCCACCAGGAAACATGGTCATGGTTCCATTAAATTGTATGTCCGGATTGCTCCTGGCCATTTTGGTCTCATCATGCTGCTAAATCAGCAGGAAGTAAAATGGGGTTCCTGTAGAAGCTAGAGTAATTGATCAATCACCTTCAGAGCTCATTGATTCAATCCTAGCAGCTGTTCAAATTGCCTTTCAGCTGTGAGGATTCTACTATTCCTCTCATTTATTCAGTGTTCTCCTTTTACAGATAGACTGCCATTTTGAGTCAATATGGACCACACATGCTTTGCTGCTTTGAACAGATGTTAGTGAGTTGATTTTTGCCTCCTAGAGAGCAGTTCAGGCAAAATAAAAGTAGGGATGTTCCATTTGAAGATGAAGTGGCATTAGTTAACTAATGCCAACATAATCCTTTTTACTTGCTGCATCTATATCCAAGAAAAAATACCATGTTTATATAAACAGAATCATCATAACTCTGAAAAATAAATGTTTTTTATGAATTTGAATATTCAGAAACAGATGAGGGTGTTAATTTTATGAAAAAAATTAACACTATGCTTTACATCACTGAAGCCAAACACCTGACATAAGCGTCAAATAGAAAAAATGATTTATCTTACTCTCAAGCTCAGAGAGTTTCACTATTGCCTTGATAGACCATCACTATGGATATAGATGCCCCACAGCAGTGCCTTCCACTCACAGATGATAATAAGCAGACAGATAGGAAGGGCTCGGGTGTGAGTTAGAACCTTCAAAAATGTGATACCAGTAATCTACACCCTCCCTCCAATAACAGACTTCATATTTAGTGGCCATACACTAGCAAAATAGTGCCACTATATGAGGTGTTTCATACTGAAACCAGGGCACTTTAGCTGTGTAAATGTAATTGCAATATTATTTAACATTTTAAAAGGCAGCCATTTTTTAAGCTAACCTTTATATACACTAAAATATGTGCCTGGAGACACAAAAGTCCCTAATGACTATGAAACAACAGGAATATTTTTTCTAAGATATACATCTTACCACTTGAGCTATTTATTTTAAATTCTTCCTTTTGTCTTGATCTTTTTATTTATTTGAATTAGAAAGATTGTTTTACATGTCAATCCCAGTTCCCACTTCCTCCCCCCTCCCCTACACCTCTCCTCAAATAACACCCTACCTATTCCATACCCTTTCTGCTCCCCAAGGAGAGTGAGGCCTTCCATAGAGGGTCTTCAGAAACTGTCATATCATTTGGGATAGGGCCTAGGCCCAACCCCTTGTGTCCAGGCTCAGGGAGTATCCCTCCATGTGGGATGGGCTCCCAAAGTCCATTCATAAACTAGGGATAAGCAGTACTGATCTACTACAAGGGGCCTCATAGATTTCTGAAGTCTCCCCACTGACACCCACGTTCATGAGCTCTGGATAAGTCCCATGCTGTTTTCAGGTCAGCTGTTTCTGTGGGTTTCACCAGCCTGGTCTGGACCCCTTTGCTCATCAGTCCTCCTTCTCTGCAACTGGATTCTGGTTCAGTTCAGTGCTTAGCTGTGGGAGTCTGCTTCTACTTCCACCAGCTGCTGGATGAATGTTATAGGATGGCATATAAATTAGTAATCAATCTCATTATCAGGGGAGGGTATTTAAGGTAGCCTCTTCTCATTTGCTTAGATTGTTATTTGGTGTCATCGTTGTAGATCTTAATTTTTACATTTTTTTGTTTTTATATTTATAAAATTACAAGTATGCCCCAAATCATGATGCCATATTAAAAACCAATGTCTATCGATTATCTGCGCTAATTTTCGTTTTTAAAAATTTCCTTGTATAGGCCAATTTTTGCACATTCTTTTTAGTATTGTATGTTTGAAAATACTTAAGATTTATTTTATTTTTTAGTGGTTACATTGCAATTACCTTATCAAAACCTGTAGTCATAAAAGCCACTTCCACAAGAAAGATCATAAATACTGTAAAGGTAAACTATGACTAAATTATATAGTCTCAAGTTTTTTTTACCTCCTCCTACTCTCTTTGTTGGAATTGTTCCATAGAGCTGTGGTATTATATTTAATGTATGTAGTTTATTTCAATTTTCTAATCAAAATAAATAAAAACTTTAATAATATCCTTGCACAGAATATTTGAAAGATATTTTATGTAATACTCCATACATTCAGAACTAATTATGAATGCAGTTAAGACTAATAAAAGAATATAAAATCAAACATTAAGCACTACTAATTTAGAAAATATTTTGAGAACCACTGAGAATCACAGATGTCTTCTAATGCTCTGCCCTTCTCCAGGGTTCTTCATCATGGATATGTAGGATGAAATTAAAAAAATAAGATACTTATGATATTTATAAATAATTTTTTCTGTCATCAAATATTTATACTATATGAACTATTATATAGTGTAATTTTACATTTTCAAGTTTGGTATTCCCCATCATCATCATTTTTTACTATTTAATATTATAGTCTGAGACTTAAATATGAATATAAATAGTGATAGGAATTTTGCATTACAAAAATGCAAACAATTAGAAGCAAATTTTATTTTAATATTACTTTTCAAGCTTCTGGTAAGATCCTTTGTGTCCTTAAAGGGAAACATTGCTTTTTTCTGAAATTTATTTACTTTAACGTCTTAAAATCGTATCCCATCATTTAGGTGCTATGTGAAAGACTTCTTCATGTACAATGATACTGTCAATATAAAAGTACACTGTTAGTAGACTATTCCATGTTAAACAATATTGAGGAAGGATTTCAGTACAAGAAAACTACTCTATAAGGAAATGCCCATAATTTTAGCTCTCTACCTACATTTCTACCCTCTCCCTACTTGAAACCCTTGTTCCAATCACCCATCGAACCACAACTAATCTATTTTTATTTTGTGTTGAGATCTGTCGTTTATTCTATATACAACCTTTGTCATTCTATAGACTATTGGTTAGTTATCATTGATTTAACAGCTAATATAAACGTATAAATGAATTCAAACAATAATTGCCATTCTAGGTTTGGGTTACCTTATTCAGAGTAATTTTTTCTAGTCTCATCCATTTGATTATACATTTCAGAGTTTTATTTTTTAACAACTGAGTCATACTCTATTCTATAAATGTAATACATTTTTTAAATCCATTCTAGGTTATTTCCAATTGTTTTTTTTTTCTGGGTTTTTGAGACAGGGTTGCTCTGTGTAGCTTTGGAGCCTATCCTGGCACTCGCTCTGGAGACCAGGCTGGCAATGAACACACAGAGATCCGGCTGCCTCTGCCTCCTGAGTGCTGGGATTAAAGGTGTGTGCCACCAATGCCTGGCGGTTGTTTCCAAATTTTAAAATGTCTTTTAACATGATTTTTTGTTTTAAATGAGTGGATATTCTGCCTTCATGTGTGACTCTACAAAATATTGTGTTGGAATCTCTGGGACTGGAAACTCTTGTGAGGTGCCATTTAGGTGCTGTATACTGAACCCACATCTTCTAGAAGAGCAACAAGTTCTCTTATCCCCTGATCCATCTATCAAGTCAAAATGAAATTTTTGTGTGATTGTTTTTATCATTTCATACCAAACATGAATGTCTTTATAGACAGCATATCCTTAAAATGGTTCACAGAAAAATAGGTATACAAAAAGATGTAATTAAAGATCTGCTATATATTATTACCTGTATACTATACCATTCTCTTTTGAGATTCCTTCCTGTTCTCAGTGAGATATTGCCTTTTCATGTGTTTCTATTATAGGTGTTGTGTTGAGAAGTCAGCTATCTATTGAGAGACTCCAGAATTCTTCTGTATGTTCATTTATTTAAGTTTTATGGTGGGTACTTCTTGTGGCAAAAAGTAAGCATTATATTTAAAATATTAAGTTCAGGATTAATAGCATATTTGGTGTTAATGCTTGGACATTTTAGACATTGTTAGTCCCTTTGTCTATACTCTTCCACTTTTTGTTTCCTTCTCTTTTTTACCTTCTCTTCATCTCTCCTATTCCAGAACAGTTTCTATCAGTGATCTGCTAATTGATTCTTCTTCCGGATTCTAGCTAACCTGTTTATCATTTCATGACAGGCCTCATCACATGTCACCTGATAGCTAATGGCCACATTCCCACTTATACGGGTTTTGTGTAATTATTTTACAATTATTGCAACACACTCACATCCAGATAGTTAAGCTTTGGGTGTGGTGTACAGTTGTTTGGTTTGTTTGAGATAGGGCTCTTTCTATATTCTAGACTGTGTAATTGGAGTTTCTGACCCACCTGACCCCAGCTGTTTAGCCCCAAATAAACACACAGAGACTTATATTAATTATAAACTGTTTGACCAATGGCTTAGGCTTCTTACTGGCTAGCATTCTCTTAATAATTAACCTATAACTATTATTCTATGTATTTCTACTTGGCCTTATATTACTGGAGAATGACTGTAGTCCTATCTTCCTAGTAGCTACATGGTGTCTCTCTGGCAGCTCCTCTCTGCTGCTTCTCCCCAGAATTCTCCTAATCTGGGTAGCCCCACATATACAGCCTGCCTGGATACTGGCCAATCAGTGTTTTATTCACCAACCAATAAGAGAAATATATATATGAAAGGACATTTCCCCATCAAGACAGTCCTCTAATGCATTGCATAGTTTAGCCTTGCCTTGAACTGGTGATGTGCTTGCTTTAACTCCTGAGTGATAAGAGTTAGTATGCAAGGCTGGTTAAGTTATTTATAACTAAATGAAGTAAAGGACCAGAAACTAGACATTTATTGGACTACAAATAATTTGTTCCTTAAAGGTTAAGAAAAATTGGAAAATAAATTATTAATAACACAGGAATAAAATTTTAATTAGTTGTTCAGAATTAAGATGCAAAATACCAAGAACCTTAAGGATGTTTTACATTTTCAGACCTGCATAATAGAAAGACAAATAAAATATTAGTATAGAGAATGCAAGTCATTTTAATCAGATTTTAGTAGTTTAATGCATTTGAAATGTTGTTCCCATATACTGTGGTTACTGGAGTAAGAACTGAAATATTCCATGCAAAATACATAATAAGCTTAGGGGTAATGATGCTCCAGCCTGAAAAACTTGCCCTCAAGAAGAATGTAACCCTGAACTGAGAACAAATGTAGCATTTACTCTTTAATCTTTTCAGAAATAGATGACTAAAGGTTAATATATTTAAAACAGATTTAAGAAAAATTTTAACTCTTGGGAATCACTATGATTACACTATTCTATATTATAGCATTGATAAAAATATCATGGAACTCCAGGCATTGGTTGCGCATGCCTTTAATCCCAGCACTCAGGAGGCAGAGGCAGTTGGATCTCTGTGAGTTCATTTCCAGCCTTGTCTCCAGAGCGAGTGCCAGGATAGGGTCCAAAGCTACACAGACAAACCTTGTCTCGAAAAACCAAAAAAAAGCATGGAAGTTTAAAATGAGCAATATTAAATTGATATTAATCAATATATTAGGACTGTTTTTGAGTGTGTGTGGGGGGGTGGGGGTTTCTTTATTGTTTCTTTATTGCCAATAGATTCAATAAAATGTAAACTAGTTTTGTGCTGTATCAGTTATTTCTGTAGGTTATAATGTATAACCAGAAGTCAAATGTTTATATGTCTCATGTTAGAGATACATTTAAATATTGTTGAGAGTACTCCAGTGAGATCAATAGTGGTAGAAACGTGATCAGACATCCTTATTAGGAAAAGCAGAAAAGCTGAGAAAACACACAAATAGATTAAGAAATTCTGTGTGGAGCGAGTGAATCAAATTCTGACTGAACAAGTGAAGTTCTGAGCGAGCATTAGTTGTTTGATATGACCTAGGCATATTATGGAAGAAGGCATCAGATGCAATGGGAGTTGGTGAAGCCTTCCCCGGCTTAGGTTCAGAGAATGCGTGGAGCCTTCCTCTGGTCTGAATGTGAATTCAGGCAGTGTATGCAAATATGAGGGATCATGAACATTTGTCCAGTTCATATAAAAATTAGCCACCATGACTTCCTCCTTCAGAATTACTGACTATGACCTGAGACTGCTTATCAATAGAGACCTTCTCCTAAGACTAATTAACGTCTAACTCTGAGCCATATATAATAAATATGTTGACATTCCAGGTTGGTGCACAGCTGATGCCACTTGATCATCATGTCATATATAACCTACCTTCTCACATTTCTTCTCTGCATTTCGGTATTTTTGTATTTTCCTCATCCCTTCACCACCCCAGGAAGATTTCTGGATACAACCCATGAGGGATGCAGTAACATTCAATACTCAATATTTGAGACATCCTATATCTGATTCATTCATTATAAATATTGAAGAGAACATACATTAGAAGGTACAATTTAGTTCCTGATGCAAGTAGGTATGCAGTAAATTAATAAAATCTAAAACAGAAAATATTTTTATCATACATAATAATAAGGCCCAGTAGCACCTTATAGGTAAAAGAAGACATGCACATAATTATTTATCATTTAGAAATTCCATATTGTATGGGTAGATAAATTTACTCAAATATTCATGAAAATCGATTCCTAAATATGTTAGTTGGAAGTTCTTTGTAAGTTATTTAAGCTTTCCCTAAAATTGTAAAATGTACAGGCTCAGAAAATTTTTCTCAGACATGAGTTTGTAGAAAATGATCACCAGTGCTTTGGACAGAGATGTGGAACCCATCAAATATCTTGGAGAACACACCAAGATTTATTTTTATGTTTTGGTGACTTTTTTAGTGTCTGATATATGTTCATATTCCTATAGGAGTTTATAATAACCATTTTTCTGTTCTGAATTCACTAAGAAGTTTACAAGAGCTAACATGAAGCACTAGACTCTTTGAAGAAAGGAAATAATTAATAAATCTGCAGCATAAAATATTTAGAGTATGTTCTTAAGGGCTTAGGACCCATAGTGATTCAACCAGAGCAGCTTATGTTTTATTTGCAAAGATTTGTTATTTGTTTAAATATTAATATAGGTATTTTACACAATTTTTCCAAAATAGATCAGAGACAGGATCTCTCAAAGGGGAGTATGAAACTTCTGAACTGTTAACAAAACTGTGATCGTAAAACTCAAGGTGCTAACTCTGTCTTTGCTTAAGATTCTATAAATATTCATGTTTGAATAGACATATAAGTGTTCACTGAGAATGACCACATTTGAATAGTCTAAGAAAAGTGCATGCTTCTTTGTACTTAAAATACGAATAAGCTTGTACAATGGAATATTTTTAGATAAATAAATTACAAATGTCAATAACTTCATGGTGGTTTCATTCCTTATTACAGCTGAATTTAAATTTGGCTAATAGAATGGTCTGAAATAGAAAGATTGTTAAGATAATATATTTTATAAATTCATGTACTTCCCTAAATTACATTTATGTGGAGCTGCTGTAGATTTCATTTTCTCTGCTTTAAGTAGGAAAACTAAATATGTAGGAAAATGCTTTATAAATAACAACTATAATACAAATATAAACTTGAATCTTTTTATTCTAAAAGTAAATTTATGATAAAATAGGTTATGTTAATATATAACATATATTAATTAATTATGTTTAATATATTCAATTAATTTACATTAGTTTGACAATTATAGATGACTATTAATTTGTATTTCTTAAATGTACAGTTTTTTTCCAGACAGGGTTTCTCTATGTAGCTTTGGAGCCTATCCTGGCACTCCCTCTGGAGACCAGGTTGGCCTCGAACTCACAGAGATCTGTCTGCCTCTGCCTCTCGGGTGCTGGAATTAAAGGTGTGCACCACCAATGCCCAGCTTAAACGTACAGTTTTAAACGGGTTGCATAAACACAAAATCCCATATAAGAATAGAAATATACATACAGTATAAGAAAATTAACTTCAAATTTGTATCACTATACCAAAATCCATACATATGTGAAATATTTAATACTAGTAAGGATTTTTTTGGTGTAAGAGTAGATTTAATAATTTACCCTTTTATCCTATAATTTCTCTTTAGCCCCCTTTTCTTTAAATAAAGTGATCACTAAATGTAGTCTCCAGTGTTTATCTTTTTTCCTGACCATTACCAATAACAACTTGTAACCAATACCTCTTAAATTATACTTCACCATAACCCATCTTTCAGGAATGTGGGTGTCATTTTCTGGTGCTGTGGAATAACCCTTCTGTACACTGTGTGAATATATGTCACTGTGATTTGTTTAACAAAAAAGCTGGCTGGCCAATAACTGGTCAGAATAAAGTTAGGTGGGAAAGACAAATGAGAATGATGGGATGAGGAAGGGCAGAGTCAGAGGGTCACCAGCCAGACATGAAATGAGTTGCACACACAAAATGTGATACAAATAAAAGCCACATTCCTCAAAGCAGGCCTATATTAATAGAAATATGTTAACATATAAGAACTAGTTAGTAACAAGCCTGAGCATTTGATTGAAAATTTATAATTAATATTAAGCCTCTGATTGATTATTTGAGAGCATTTGCAGGACAAGAAAACCCTAAATACATTCTAGATTACTTCCAGTTGATTGGGGTGCTGATAAACTTTGGATTCTGAAAAAAATTAGGATACTGCTTAAGTCTAGCCTGCAGTAGTCTATGAGGCTGCATAATTTTGGCCAGCAGTCTTGAAACTGTTTTTGCATATAGCACTCTGAGGTAACTGCAACAGAGGCACTTGGAAATGTTGTATCACCTGGGCCATATATTTTTATTGGTGTCTGGTCCCTTGTTCTGAAAATATATAAACATTTAAATATAACATACATATTTGTATTAATACAAGTATAGACTGTACATTGTATACAAGTTAGCCAAAGTTGATTTTTTGTTTCATGTTTGAGCAGGTAAAATATACCTTGCATGTTTTTTAGATTTTAGGTTTATTTCTTCATTTCTGTAGCTGTGATTTTAGGTACAGACAGAAAGCACAAAGTAACATATCTTTTGACTTCCATTTTGAGGTCAAGACATTATGCAGGTTGGTTAATCCAGCAAGTTTCAAAATTTAATTTGTCTTACCAATCAGAATATCTAAAGACAAAGACAGCATAATAGCATACAGTGCAGGGTCTTAGCCCAACCACAGAAGGTTGACCTGGATCCCAGGAAGAGAAAGTCCACCCATATGGACTTTCCATTGTCCATCTGATAGGCAGCACTCGGAGGGCAGTGGCCCTTATTATTGGAGGTACACCAAAATAGACCTCTCAGGCTCCCCCTGTAGTTGTGGAGGTTTAAACAAATCCTTATCTGTGACCCCCTTTATGTCCTTTCCAACCCTTTTTGCCCATTTCTCTTCCAGGAAATCCTCATTTTAAAAAAGCCCAATGATCTGCGGTCATAACAGCATCCATTTGGCCTAGCATGTCCTGTCCCAGCAAATTGGCAATAAGGCTTTTTTTGACCACTAAGGGGTATATCTTTCCTTGGACCCAGCCTAGGCTTGTCCAGTGCATTAAGGCCATGGTTTCTCTTGATTAGGAGTTATCTCCCACCCCCAAAACCAAAGGCCCAGGTGCAAGCTCCCAGGTGGAAGGTACTTTCTCCTCCCGGAGTATTGTCCTGTCTGTTCCTGTGTCGACCAAACAGTGAAACTTCTTACCACCTATATAAACTGTCATTTTTATGAAGCTCTTCAATTAAAGGGACAGTCCAGTAGGCTTGTGTTGTCAAGGTATGACACTTTCCAATCCTCCTTTTAGAGAGGGTTCCTCCCTTTTTTAGCAGGGCTGGAGGCTGCTCCTCCTCTAGTTTAACAGCTTCCCCTCCAGGTCAAATTTTGATCTACAGTCCTTCTTCCAATGATATCCTTTCCTGCAAGAAGGGCATGGTGGTGGAGGGGAGCTCAAACCCTCCTGGCCTGTTAGTGGGGCGGGGGCACGTGGTGTTGAGGACAGACTCTTTTAAAATGTCCCTCCTGCCCACATCTAAAGCATGTTCCTTTTCCAAGCACTTTGAGGATCCTTGACCCTGGGTTGCCAGGGCCTGGGTGATGGCCTCCATCATGGCTGTGGTCTGTGCCTCTAAGGCCAGGGCCAGAGACTGGGATTGGTATTGCTTGATATCTACATCTTGGGAGTCTACCACCCATCTGCTCAGGGAACTGTCTTGTAATACTGCCATTCTATTGTCCCCATTCATCCATTCCCATACCAACAGTCTGAGAAATTGTTCTCTGAGGTCTCCTGGCTGCAGCTTGAGCCAAATGCTCTGTTAGACCCAGTCTATAAACTCTGGCAAAGGCTCCTCACCAAGCATCTGCCTCACCCCAGCTATGGAGTGTCAGTAGGCCCATCATCCAGTTTAGCCCAGGTGTTCAACCCAACCTGCCTCACCTGATCCAAATATGGCCCAGGGATCCCTGCTTGCTTAACCCCATGGGGAGTAGGTCTCCTGTTCCTGACACCATAGCATTGGTAATAGGATGTCGGGGTTAGTTTGTCTATTTACCCCAGCCCATACCCTACATTCCTCCATATAAAAGGCACATGATTTGATAAACTGACAACTAGGGAGGACTGCCTTAGCCACATCCAGCCAGTCCTTGTGGATGCATGGATGGTAGGCAATGTCCTGCAACAGGGTCTGTTTCCAAGCAGAATTAGTGCCATCTTCCACCACAACCTTATGGAGCTTTAAGATCCTTGGTCTCCCAAGGATACCAGTCTAGAGGCATGCCTGGTCCAGGGACCAAGTGTACTGGTTAGGCTTGGGGGGCCGTAGTTGCATCTTCCCTTCCCTCCTTGACTGGATTAGCCCTCTGCATCTCCACATAAACTGGGCTTCCAGGTCTTGACCTGCCATTGTCTGGTCTATCATAGGGGTCCAGGTCTCACGGATTTTCCCTGAGGGTAATATAGGGGGAGCTAGTCTCCTCACTCCTGGGAGCATAAGGTGTGGGTCTGCAATTATCTATGGTGGATGGTTCAGCCTATTCCTCCTCTGCTTCATCTTTGGCGGACCTCTCTAGTCGATCTCCTTCTTCCTTCTTAGAAAATAGAGTTACCCTTACTGACGGTCTCACTTACCCTGAGATACTCCTTGGCCTTGGCTGAGATTTAGGTCCTTTGTGCCCCATATTCAGGCAGGGTCTTAGCCCAACCACAGACGGTTGAACTAGGTCCCAGGAAGAATAAGTGTCCTGTTCCCCCATTCCCAGCCTACCAGAAACAATCAGAAGCAGCAGCGAGTCTAATCAAACAGGAACGTGTTTATTACCACACAGCAAGCGTCTTTTAAAGGAAAAAACTGCAGAGCAGGAAAAGAGCCAACCAATGGTTTTAAAGGTCAGCCTATCACGTGCCTAGAAGCCCTAGGCTTTTCCTAGTGACCACGAGCTGTTCATTCAGTGACCTTATCTAGGGAACCAATCATCTCTTTTTTTTTTTTTTTTTTTTTTTATAAAAAAAACTCAGAGTTCTCCCATCTTACTTGCCCACAGTGCCATCTTTGACTGGATAGTGTGCCCTAAAGTGCCGAAACCAGACTCTGTGTATATATGTGGCTTATTGTATTTTTATCACTCTATTACATTTTAATGATTTTATTAATTTAAAAATTTATTCTTTAATCTAAAATTTTACATTCTCTTTCTCCTCTCTCTCCTAAGGCTATGTATATTTTTAAACAAACTGTAACACATTCAGAGTTCTTTTGTTTTTCATCTGAATCTGTTTTTACTGGGTGTCTGTATTGTTTTTGGATTGCCTGAGGTGAATCTTAAACTGCTATGTCAGCCACTGGCATTGCTCAGCTTGGCAGATGGTGATAGCACATGGTTGTTTGACTTCCTCCAACAGGCAGCAGCCAGGAATGTTGTCACTCTACCATGACCAACACAAGAGAAAGGGTACTAGGAAGCTGCTCTTCACTCTGTTTCTATGCAGTTAGAATCTTTTTTTTTTTCCTCTGTTGGGTTTTATGTGTGAATTCTGGCTACACATTGGGTTTCATTTGTTGGCAGAAATTTCTGTCATGCCAACAGCTCCAAAATAAACACATACTGAGGCTTATGTTAATTACAAATACTCTGTCAATAGTTCAGGCTTGTTATTAGCTAACTTTTACATTTATGTTAAGCCTTATTTTTTTATCTATGCTTTATCACATGGCTTAGTGACTTTTCTCAGTACAGCATGCCCATCTTGCTTCTCTTTGTATCTCCTGGTGACTATCCAGCTTTTGCAGCTTGGTTGTCATGCTTAGCTTTACCCTGTTCAATCTATTGTCCAGTCAGCTTCTTTGCTAAACCAATCAGAGTGAAATATATTCACACAGTGTAAAGGATTATTCCATATTTGCTGGAAAACTGGTGAAAAGAGAAAAGACCACCCTGATTGAGGTAAACCAGACCACAAAGACAAGCATAGAATGTGCTCACTTATAAGTGGATATTAACTGTAAAATACAGGATAGCCGTGCTACAATCTGCAGACCCAGGGAAGCTAGCAAACAAGGAGGACCCATGGGGGGAACTCATGGATCTCCCTGGGGAAGTGAAATAGAAGAGATCTCCTGGGTAGATTGTGAACAGAAAGAAATGGGAATGTGAGGGATCAGGTTTGGGGGGAGGGGAGAGCCAACAAAGAGATGATTAAAAAAGGGGGCATGTCAGGTTCAGGTAGAAACCTGGAGCAAGGGAAAAATCAAAGGAATCTACATGGATAACTCCAGTCTAAGGATCCTTGCAATAGGAAATAAACAGTCTTAATTGGCCATCTCCTGGGACAAGGCAGGACTTCCATTGTTGGGATTTAGACAGAAACTCAGCTATATAATCTCTGACCTAGAGCCTGTCTTACCTATGATATGTGCTGGGTTAAGGGTGGCAAAGATATTGTGGGAGTGACCAACCAATGATGGGTTGAACCTCAGACCCATGGCATGAGTGTGAGCCCACCCTTGACATGGCATGAAATGCTAGGACAAAGAGACTGGATAGCCCAGAGAACTAGGACAGAACCAAACAAGAATGTAGAAAAAATGTCAATGTAAGAATTCCTAACTCTATTCTGCTATTGATGCTCAGTTCAGTTATAGTCAGAGAGACTTCATCCAGCAACTGGTGGAAACAGATGCAGAGACCCACACCCACACATTAATCTGAGATTGGGGAATGCTCTTGAAGAGAGGGAGGAAAGATGGTAGGGGCCAGTGGGGTCAAGGACATAATAAGGAAATCCACAGAATCAACTAATCTGGGCTCATAGAGGCTCACAGAAACTGAACAAACAACCACAGAGCCTTCATGGGTCTGACAGAAGCCCTCTGCATATGTGTGACAGTTGTATAGCTAGTTCGTATTATGGGACCCCTAACAACATGAACAGGGGCTATCTTTAACTCTTCTGTTCGCTTTTCAGACCCCATTCCTTATATTGGTTTGCTTTGCACAGCCTTAATACAAGGAGAGGTACTTAGTATTATTGGAACTTGATAAAACATGTTTTTTTGATATCCATGGCAGGCCTTCCCTTTTCTAAACAGAAATCGAGGACTTGATTGGGGGTGGTAGGAGAGGGAAGGTGGGGAGGGAAATAGGAAGAGAAGAGGGAGGGGAAACTATGGTTGGGATGTAAAATAAATCTATTTTTAAAAGGAAGAAAAATAATTACATAAATTCTGTACTATCTTACTAGATATATTTTCAAGAATATTATATATGTGAACCATGTTGATTTTAAAACAGAAGTGTCATTCATGGGATTTAGTTCAAAAGTAATATTTGACAAATCACGAGGACAAAAGAAAACTCCCTTAATAGTATGCTCATTAAACAGCTCAATCCAAAAATGTTTCATAAATTTTTATGTCCCCGCAATGTAGTGATTATTTGAATAAAGTATTACACATAAACTGAAATTAAAAGTCATTTGTAAATAACCCAGACTACTTACACAATAGAATTCTTGGATGTGTACAGTATACCAATGCTTCACTCTTTAGTGTCACTGCAGACAGTACCGTCCTCCCTTGCTCTTCCACCCTGACCTTTGCTCTGCTGTTTCATTTTACTATAACAACAGCCAAAAGCTCAGTTTTGCATAATAGGTTGATGTGATCAAAGTCATGTTAGCTTAATATAGTACTGACACAGCATGCTATCTGGGACTTGCTGCTCTCATTGTCTGACAAATGTCAAGCATTATTGTTTTTCTCAAAATTCAAAATACCCCCACAGCATCCCAATTCTGATGTGGCTTCCTGGGGCACCTCAGTGCACAGCTGAGCGCACTAGATTAAAAATAAAACTGCTTGAGAATTACCATAGTTGAGGAGCTTTAAGAGGAAGACCTCCGGATGAACAAAGAATTGGCTTTCTTTTTTATCTTTTTTCTTTTCTTTTTTTTTTTTTCAGAGAAAGAGAATTGAGAAAGACACAAAGGTGGGAAAGGAAAGAATTTTCCAGCAACCAATTGTCAGTCTTTTGTGAATAGAGGTCAGGTGGTGCTGTACCTTACATTACACACACACACACACACAGAGACACAGAGAGAGAGAGAGAGAGAGAGAGGAGGAGAGGAGGGAGGGGAGAGAGAGAGAGCAGAGAGACAGAAAGGAGAGAGAGAGAGAGAGAGAGAGAGAGAGAGAGAGAGAGAGAGAGAGAGTTATTAACATCATTATTCATTGTGAAAAATTAGGTGAGCACCTTTGGCATAATGATGGAAATCAGGTTTTTCCTGACAGCCATAATCCAGGTGTTTTTCCAGGCACTCATGCACTGTATGCCTAGCAGCCACCTCTGATAGTCTCCTTTTCGTGTCTAGCTTCCTGCCTGTGCTGCCAATGTGGCTCAAATGGTGCTCCTGCTGGGGTTGTATAGACAGTGCTTGTACTGTGTCATGTGTCATGTGCACATAAATGGTGGAGAATGTCTGTTTATAATAAGTAAGATGAAAACTATTTAGACTTCCTCTCAATTTGGTGTGGGTTTTCTTCTATTCATTTTTGAGATTTTTGACATTGTATTGTGACTAATGACATATAGTTTATCAAAGCCAGCTAATGCTTTCACCACAAAATTAAGGGTTTCATTAAAGGGCTCACTATAAAGAATTCATCATCATTTCTCTTAAAATCAGTGAAGTATTTCAATTGATTTGTCTATAAAAGTTTTCATGATACCAGTCAATTTATAATTCGCATTAGTTGTTCAGCTGTGATACCTTGTTAGGTTAATCATCAGCTGATTAGGTGTGTGTTTATTCTCTTTTCCAATTGGGTCTGTAAAGTTCTTTTATTGATGATTCCTCTCTCTGCTTTGTAATCAAAGTTGGATGAAAGAAAAGCTATACAGGGAAGATCTATGACTTAGTCTTTCACATTACACATGAGCTGAGAGTTTCAGTAAATGCATCCTGCTTCAACTGTATAAAAAACAGAAAGCTCATCTTAACCCTTCCAACCAAGAAAAAGTTTAGCCAGAGAAATACAGTTATTTAAAGAGTTTCCATGAATATGGGAAGGGCAAATCTTGCCATAAATTCATAACTGCTTTTAAAAGACTAAATCTGAAAAATATTTTATTAATTTATTTAAGAGTATTAAATTGGTTATGATCAGCTTTGAAAAGAATTGCATTACACAGTAAAACTGTCATGAATGATGAGACACCATTAGTAAGACATTTGCATTTCACAAAATGATTTTGCAGGTAATTCTAGAAATTTCCTAGTAGTAAGCAATGATGTTACTGTGTGTGTGTGGGGGGGGGGCTGTTTGTTTATTTGCCTATGTTTCATTGTCTCATGAAAAATTGTGGTTTTTTTAAAACATATATTAAGGACAAAAAAACAAATGTTCTCCCCCACCTGGAGTTGCCTATACTGGGCGGGGAGGAGAGAACATGTACCCTTCTGGAGCCTAGTGGTCAACTGCCCTTATCGTGAGCAAATACACGGTGGGCTATGGGAGAGAGAGAGGAAGAGGGGGAGGGGAGGGGATGGAGATGGGAGAGGAGGGGGAGAAAGGAAGGGGAGGGAGACAGGGAGTGGGAGAGGAGAGAACGAGAGGAGAGAGGGCAGAGGAGAGGGAGAGAGAGGGGTACAAAATGGTTCATATCCTGTGGAAAGAGGCAAATCTGAAAAAGTGAAGGCAGTGAGGAGGGTGGCCTGTGTTATGCATGACTATGATGATGACCAGACCTAGACTACTGCCAAGGGCCATGTCTGAGTCTGTGGCACTGCTGAAGCTATGTTCTGTGTTGATGTCTGTAGTTTCTGTTATCAACAAAGACAAAGGGCATAGGCCTGCACAGAGTTGGCCCTGGTCCTCACTGGCTGTAGCACTCTGGAAAGTTTGACCTGCACTGCTCCTGGAAAGCACAGTAGAGTTGACTGACAGGGGTACATGTTAGCCGGCCCCACAGAACATAAGCATAGGAGAGCTGGCCTCACTACTTGTCTACCATGCAGTGGCATGGGCAATAGAGAGGTGCCCCCTACTTTCCCCTCATACCACTCAATCTAATGCACTCAACCAAGAGTGCATTAGAGCTGATTCTGCCCCTCAACAGCCACAGCACTTGTCCTGTCCCTCACCTGGGGGCAGCAGAGGAGAACTGACTTTGTTGGTTGGCAGGGACATGGGAGAATCATTCTTGAAGGAGTAAGGGTAAGAGAGATGACTCCTCACCCTTTGTCTGCCATGTGATGGCATGGGCAAGGTAATGCCCTCTCTGCTCACCCCTTGCCACCTGGAAGACCAGGCCATGCTCCTTGCCTGGGAAGCACCACAAAGTTGACCCTGTTGATGGGAGTGCAGGTAACCTGTCCAAGGGAGCATGACTGGGGGAGAACTGGCCCTGCTTCTTATATGCCATATCATGGTGTGGGTGAGGGAAACATGCCTTCTCACTCTCTTCCCCTGCCACGTGGAGCAGGTGAGAGAGCTGTCCTTGGGGTCATGACAATGGGAGAACAGGTCCTGCTGCTCACCAGGAATAGCATTCTGAAGAGTGGCTCCTGCATCCCACCTGGGCAGCACAGTAGAGCTGACCCTGATGGTGTAGGTGTGAGTGAGACAGCCCCAGGGCTTGAGAGTAGGAGAATCAGCCTGCCCCTTGATGCTTGCAGCATAAGGTGAGCTAGCTCTGCATAAGGAGACCACTGAAGAGCTCTCCTTGATGATGAGGATGAGGGAGAGCTGGCAGGCTGACCAAGCCAGTTACCATCAGGCACAGAACCAGCTTTATGATTTGACCTACTCTAAGATCCATCCCATCTATGATCTGATGGAGCATGTGCAATGGCTGGTCCTGCAGATCCAAAGCTACAAGATCTCTGAAAGAGGGCAATATCAGGATATCCAAGAGGAGTCCCAGTGAAGGCCCAACAGAAGCCAGAGGCCTCAAACCTGATCATAGACTCATGGCAGTGAATACTTGGAGGCAAAGATGTGTAGAATAAAGGGTACACTGTGTGACTGACTCACTGTGTCACACTGTGGCTTCAACAACAAGATTATTTTTCTTTCCTTTTAAATTTTATTTTGTATTTGGGATGAGATTGCAGGGGCTTGGGGCAGAAGCAAAGATATGGGAAGATGAAGAAGATAAGGATGCATGATGTGAAATCCACAAGAATAAAAACTTAAAAAAAAAGGTCTATAGAGGATTCCAAAGGCTTTGTTAACTTCTAAAATGTAATAAGATATTGTGAGAATGGAAATGACCAAAATATGAATAATAGTTACACACATGAGAAATATTCATTAATAAAATTTGTGTTATGTGATTTTCTAAAGAGCTGATTAATGAGCTATCATATAAAATGACAAAATTATATGTACCAAATATTCCCATATACAATTTGTTCCAAGTGTTTCAAATGTAAAATGTTTCAAATCATATGAGTACTGTATATGTATATTCTGTGTTTATATACATACACATTTATGAATATGTATGTATATATGTTTATCATGGATTCACTGCTAATCGATATTTTAAATGGCAGAGAAATTTTTTAGTGAAGAAATTAATAGTTACTGCTGAGTCATCCATTGCATTCCTATAGGCAGTTTTCTTCAGTGGCAAAGCCTGTGCCTATATAATTCCATAAATAGGGATTCCAGTTTCTTTATTTGTAATTGTTGAAAATGAGGGAGAATCTAGGTGGTCTCCAATAGCTGAATCAATAATGTTGGTTCTTACTGAGAAATGAAAAATCTAGCCATACTAATAAACATAATATTGGTGAAAAGAAGACAACCGAAATATACAGTGTATGTATATGAAGATAATATATAGAAAATTCCAGAGGAAACAAACAGTAAATTATACTGAAAAAAAGAAAACTAAAATTTCTTAAGTCATCAGGAGATGAAAGGAATGCAAAGAGGACTTGAAAACTTTTGAAACTGTGGAATTAGTTCTTCATATTGACTTGGTTTTTAGTATTCTTTTTAAGGAATGCATAGAGTTAAAATTATCATGAAAACATCAAAACAACTAATGCTATTTCCTAGGCTATTGGTTGCTGTCCACAAAGAGATGACAAGGCCCTGTAGCTGAAGACAAGACCAACATATATTATTGAATATGGAGAAGTCAATGTGTTGCTTAAATAGAGCTGTCAGGCCTGGTGAAACATGTTCTTGGCACTGGAAGGTACTCTACACACTACCACAGGACAAAGGTGACCAAGACAGAATCTCTTTGACCTACAATAGTGAACTACTTATACAATATTCTGGTGCAAAAATATCACAAAAGTTGTCAGAATAACAAAACACAACCTTATTGAGTTAAGGCACACACAGTGATAAGGAATCCAGGCCTTATTGGTGGCCCAGAATCTTGGACTAGATAAGCCCGGGACCTATAGGAAACCAAATATAACTGTTCTGCTCAAGGAAAATAGTACTGTAAGAACATCTAATGACATTCAGTTATATCCAAACATCAGGGTCATGTTCAGCCATCATTAGAGAAGCTTCTCCCTGCAGTAAGTGGAAACAAATCCAAAGTTCTATAACTGGACAATGTGCCCTTGAAACACTGAGTTCTAAGTGCAATGTTTTCACTAGACCTCTCCCCTCAAGTCAGCAAGAACTTTGTGGAAAGGATGGTGGATAGAGAAACAACTTTATAATACAGGAACTGGTAATGGAAACTTAGCCACTGTGTATGAAGTTCTATCTATTGAACATTGTTATGGTTTGCAGAGGCTGTGTCTGACCCAAGAAGCAATTCCAAGTGTCAGAACTTGGTGGTAATTCCAGCCTAGGACCTACAGGAGTACCAAAAGAGCCACCAAAATAGTCTAGGCCGGGTTCCTGAGCCACTGACTGTCAGGCTTTGTAGTTTTCTTGATGTTTTGATTAGAAGACTATCTTTAATTGCTGACACATTCTCCAGCCTGGTTTTGTGTTTTATGATCAGCCTCAGAAAACATAGCATTCTGTCTGAATTACTGATACATACCATATTTAAAATTTTTCCTTAAACCACTGAGTTAAGGGGTAGTTTGTAATCAGTAAAAATAATACAAGCGGTTTGCTTGTATAGTTGTCATTTTCATAACTATGTTCAGTATTTTTTTTTAATTTTTAAGAGTTAAAGTATTAAAAATAATAGTTCAGGTTTTATTTAGATATAGATAGAGAACTCTGGAACCCCAGATGTTTGTGACTCTCCAAGCATGTGGATAAGCCTAAATTAGAAATGGTAGGTATTATTTTCCTAGGCTGGCAGAAGTTCTGCTCTGTGAGAACAGCTGCTGGCTCTAAAAGAGTTAGGCTTGCATAGATTTAAATGCAAAACTAATATTGTCTTATTAAAAACACATTATTGCTTGTTTACTCTGCCCAATGACAGGCGCAAACAAATGCCTCTCTGTTTAGAATTCAGAGATTAAAAATGGGTATTGACATATTGTCTTCAAGTGTTTTAGACAAACATTCTTCATGCCTAGTGCTATAAAAATTACAGATATTTTCAACATATATATACATATATATATATATATATAGGCTAAATTTAATTTTCAAAGAATATTCCTTTTCTACTCTTTCTTAGTAATAAAAGCAATAGTACTACAGATTTCTAGGAAGCTGAAATTAAGAACACCTTGGAAACTTCAAGTGTCTGATGTCCTGCTCTCCATCACTTATGATGGAATTATTGTGATTCAGTTAAAAATTGGCCCTGGGGTAGAGTAATTTACAAGCAAATTGACCATTAACATTTAGAATTTTAGATTAGTTTTGAATTGGGAATATTTGCATATTAATGATGAAGTATCTTGGTAATAAAGTCTCAGCTTTAATAATCAACTTTAGTATCTTCCATAGTTTGAACTGATAATTTTCTGGCAACTGACATGAACTAAGTCATTTTTTAAAAAGATACCTTGATGGGGGGTAGGATGGGGGTGTTGATAGGGGTCACAGCAGGATGGGAAGGAGAGGGAACTGGGATTGATATGTAAAATAAGATTGTTTCTAAGTTAAATTTAAAAAAAAAAATAACAACTAACAAAAAAGTCCAGACGCAAGCCAGGAGGTGGTGGTGAAAGCCTTTAATCCCAGCACTTGGGAGACAGAGGCAAGCAGATCTCTGTGAGTTTGAGGCAATCCTGGTCTGCAAAGCTGCACAGAGAAAACCTGTCTCAAACAAGCAAACAAGCAAACAAACAAACAAACAAAAGTCCAGAGGCAAAATATAGACAGGATAATTTAAGAAAACCTCACTAGATACAAGACAAGGTAAGACTGGGCATTCATAAGAAATAATAAGTCTCTGTGTATTTATTTGGCAGCTGGGTGGCAGTCCACGACAAAGAGAAAAGAGTAAAAAAGCAACTTCTACACTTGCTTCCAAAGACAAAAGTGTGGTATTACCTGTAGCGATTATCAATAGAGTCAACAGAGAAGGAGAACCTATTAATCTTTTGTGCTATCATATTTTCTTTGCTTAAAGCTTGATAATTTAAATTATTCACCAGAAGTGATACCCAGTATTTCACACATTTTTATCAGAATCATAATTCAACTTTGACATGTATGACATTAAGAATTGAGAATTAAGAAAATTGACCAACTATTCTATTTGAAAACCAAACTTTTTAAGCATTAGCAAGAACACTGGGGAAAGAGCTGCTTAAGAAAATAGGCTTGAAGAAGAAGAATTAGGAAACATTTAAATAAGGAACTCTCACAGTTTACAATAAAACACTATGCACATATCTATGTTGTAAAACCTTGAGAACCTTAATGAAGTGATGGAATTAACAGAATCATTGCTGTTTTCTTTGCCCAGCTTTGATGTCAATGAAGATCTCTAACAGATCAATGAGCTGAATCACACAGGTTCCAGCCTTGCAGGCAGATGATTAGGACTGATGCAGTAGTGATAACAGTGACAATTGGGGTGGCTTTGGCCTTGGTGCCATCACAGTAAAGCTTTAGTCAATATCATGGGTTAACATGTCAGCTATCTCAAAGGCAATTCTGCTTCATGAGTAACAGATAATTTCCAATAATAATCTGTGTCTGGGAAAGTTCATAGAATTGTTTTAAAGATTCATGATAATAATATTTAAGGCTTTTTTGGAAGGGTTTTCTTCTGAATCAATGACAAAAAAAGCATGCAGAAAGGAGATTTTAGGGTTAGTGTGACTGGGTATACAAGAGGGTGTTTCATTTTTCTTTTCAATCTAATTCACAAAAGAATGTCTAAGAGTTTTCTACTTCTTCTTCAACCACATTTCACATAGCAATATAGGAAAGAGAAGCCAAATAATACCCTTCAGAACAAGGTTTGTTTGATGTTTCAAACCTTGAATCTCTTTTGGAATTAAATCTATAATAGTGTCTTGGTGCTTAATGTTATTTTATTTTCCTTTCGTGTTCTCATCTGGTATTAAGTGGATCTTTAGACTAGTACTCAAAGCCCATTGAACAGGGAGATGAAAGTCTAGAAAAACTCAGAATAAAGGAAAGAAAAGGTTTGTTGATAACAGTTTTGAAAGAGAATAAACTACAACTACTAAAGAGGAGCAGGGAGAGCGAAAGGGACAGACAGTCTCTCCAGCCGAGTTACTGACACTACCGGAGTCCAGATTTTTACTATAAAGTTTTTGACAATGAATTTTATATTGGCATGTTAAATTTTTAGAGAGGAGAGAGGGTTTTTTTTGCGCGAAAATTGCTTCTGATATTACAATACGTGCTCACATATTCTGAGAGACAGGACTCTCTCTCTGTCCCTTCCCTCCTGCTGTTTGCCTTCAGGCTGTTTCACTGCTCATTAGCACCTGTCCCAGTGTGGGCAGGGAAACAAAGTTGCTGCAACACAAGGCAGTCAATTTCACTTCTCATTAGAGACTCTGACTCCCAAAAAACTATGGTGGGCGGAGTCAGATGCAACAGTTAAAGAGAGACTTGGGGATTATCCATGCTATTCTCTTGTCCAAATCATTCTGCCCCCCTGAATATCAGATGTAATTGCATGCTGAGTGCACTATAAAACATTTTCATAGTAATTGCTGACATGGTTGTAGAAGGGAAACAAAGCCCTTGGCTGGGGTAATTATCTAGGTCAGCAGTTCCCGTTCCTGAGCTGCATCAGAACATTTGAGCAGGGTGACTTTTAAAACTTTCTCTTCATGTCAAAATGTTGGGCTCCACTCATTGAGAATCTGATTGAATAGGTAGTGGTTGATGCCCAAGAATAGGAATTTCTACCCTGCAACTGGTCCTGCACACCATGTTCGCACACCATCAAAAGCCACAAATCTATGTGATGGGAAAATATTTCAAAAAGAAATAGTGACTTAATGTTTCGCTTGCATAATGCTTTTGAATCCTTCTGTTATTTCTTACCAGAATTCTGACAGCCATGCTACTACTTTTTGACATAACCTAACGTGTACGTGAAAAGGAAAAGAACACTGCATTCAGGCGAAATGTCTATAGCCGTATCGAAAGAGACTAATGGCAAGTACATGCACCCAGTAGCATCATATAGACTAAGCAGGTGGAATTTGGGAATATACATGCCTATACATACATATATGTAGCAGCGTTCTGTGGAAAAAGATGCCATGAGCTTTAAAGAGAACACAGGAAAAATAATTATATAAATATCATAAAAATAATTATAAAATACTTTTTAAAGTATAGTATTGAGAGATTTCCTTTCAAGTTGATTTTCACAGAAGGTATATTTTAAGCAATTAATTTACTAAACAAGCTTACTGAGGCATTGATTTTTTTCTGTTATAAATTAGCATTTTTTTAATTTGAAAATTAAATTGACAGGAGTATAAAGAAGCACTGTTCTACCCTGTGCTAATCCTTCTCTGGAGGCATAGGCTCATTCAGCTTCCTTGAAAATTCAACTCTAAAGTTTCATAGCACACAAGGATATTAACTACATGTTAGGAAACTATTGTGCATGCTACACCATCACCACATAGTCTTAAAGAAATTGCTAGTTTCTCTTAAAACTAACAACCAGTGGTGGATAAAGTAGAATGTTCAATGTCTCTCTTTATCCACTCACCTTCTGTCTGTTGTTTTGTTTTGTTTTTCAACACAATTGTGTAAGATTTTAGCTTTCTTTATATCTACAAGAAAAGATTTTTGAAATCCTGATGTTAGTGTTTTGTTGCTTCCAAGTGATGGTTGTACATCATTGAAAGGGCATTACAAGCATTTTGCAAAATTTTCTAGAAATTTATTTTTTGTTTTTTGTGATATGTAGGGTTTTGTTTGCTTATTTGCTTTTTTGCGACATGCTCTGCTTTATTCAAGGTTAGCATCCTCATTCCTCTATCTTCTTGATACTGGGATTATATTTCTGTGCCGCCACATTTGTTTAGTTGTTTTATGCAATACTGAATGATTTGCCTGGAGTTTGGTGGTTGGTAGGCAAACACTAGGCCTACTGATATACATCTCTAGCTTCTAAAATCATCATTAGAACATTGAAATTTTAGCAATAGAAAATTACCTGGAAGGGTGCTGCAAATAAAGCACTAGCCTCATTCCTGAATTTCTGATTTGATGGTTCAGGAGGGCTTGGGCATTCTTGTGTGTCTCATAAGTAAGTAGTTTATTCTACTGGTTTGCATGTTGGGAAATCAGAACCTTCCAGGATGTGAAATTCTGTTTCTCTTTGTTTTCCAGACACTGATAATGTGGGTATCACTAATTAATCCTAAACAGTAATCTCACTAAATGTAACAAAAATGTATATTCTGAGGGTGGCTGAACAAGCTAAAAAACAAAAATGCTGAATAATACAGAGTTGTACTACATTTCTCAATCAACTTATTTTAAAAATTATATCCCCCACCATCTCTAATCAAACTTACATAGACTTTGCAAATACATTTTAATGTACATACATATAAACATAAAAATTCATTTTTAAGTTTTAAAACTTCTCTTATTTATATAAGTTTATTTCATATTTCTTTTTACTATTAGAGTATATAGTAATGAGTTACAATGGATTGACTTTTAAAATAGTCAAATCTCTCTATGTAAATGTCCTCCATTTTTATTATATCAAATAAGCTCATAATAAATACAAAAACTTTTCCTTCAACATAAACTATAAAAGTTGACTGAAAATTTTAAGTCTGACATTTAAGCAAAAATAAAAATTCCCAAATATCTTTCCAATAAAGAATGTACCACTTGTTCTTCCATTCAAAGCTACTGGTACCAATTTTTTCATATTTGTCAAAATTATAGTAATTAACTAAAGCAGTCTTTCAAGATGTTTAATTATATAATAATCAGAGTCAAAGACTGAAATTGAATTCCTAAATTGTATTCTTCACTCCATCAATTCCAGTTATGTGACTATGGTAATTAAACTCTACATATTTATTTTCCATATTCCATTCATTTATGCAACAATCAAAACTACATGGAGCAACAATTATATGCCAGATGACTGAGGGAAAATTTGAGAAAATGTCAGAAATCTATTTGCCTTGCAAAGTATACATCAAAAACTCTATACTCAAATTACTTTCTAAAGCACATGAAAACACTAGATGCAAAATATCAAGGTCAGTGACATAAACGTAGATATGAAAGTATTTCTGTGATAGGTTGACTGATTGACTTACCTCTGCGTTTTATAGCCAGAAATGTAGTTTTGTGGCTTATTCCCAGGAATGATGATTCTTCTACTGTCAGTTCTCTCCTCCCTCCCCCAGAATTTCTGATTTGATTTTCATATGGCTAGCAAAATTTATATCCACATCAACAGTGTATTTACTGAGAAAGTGTGGTATGCATGTATGTTCATCCATAAATATTTAAAATAATAGTGAATAAATGCTCAGATATACACAATACTATGACTATGCATACAAAGTTGTTTTCCTGAAGAAGGGATGTCTGGGTACTATTATACCAGAATTGCTGTGCCAAAATCATGTTGAATATTCTAGTCAGGCAGAAATCCTTAGAGATAATATTGAAAGCATCGGACAGAGCAGTGCAGCTAAAATGAATAAACAATACCGACACTAATCACCACATCTATATTGAAACGTTGTTTAGAAAAGAAGACTTTATACAATGCTGAAGAGGGTGGGTAGTAGTGTGGCCCCTCTGAGATCAGTAAATATACTCCTCAAAAATCTAAAATAGATCACAAATCAAGGTACATATTTGAAAGACTCTGGATTAGTAGTTATCAACTTAGGGGTCACAACCCTCGTAGGGGGTCAAATAGCCTATATCCTGCAATCAGATGTTTATATTTTGATTCATAACACTAGCAAACTTATGCTTTTGAGTTAGCAATGAAATAATTTTATGATTTCGGGTCGCAACAACATCAAAAATTATTATTAAACAGTCAAGGCATTAGGAAGGCTGAGAACCACTCAGCATTAGCAAGACAGATCAACATACCACAGAGCTACCTGCACAGTCAGGTTTACTGCAATACTCTTCATAGTATCCAAGATACATGCTCAACCTCAGTGTCTAGTAACAGATGGAGTTAGAAAAGAAATGTTGATAAATATACATAAAGTGGTTTCATTCAGCCATATGGAAGAATTCAATTATGATTGCTGGAAAATGGATATGTTTAGTGTTATAATATCTATAAGTAAAACAAATCAGTCTCAGAAAGACAAACATTGTATGTTTTCTCTTGTTTGGGAATCTTTGATTTAGATCAATCAGACCCTGGTACAGTGTGGATGCAGAAAGAGAGTTAGGAAACCTTCAGGAGGAGAAAATATAGGGACTAGGAAAGGAGGACCGGGTGGAGGGAAGACATGGCCAAAGCATGTGATAAACTTGTAGAGGTATTATGTTTAAGAAGCATAGCCCTATGTACAATGAATATGTACCAATAAAAGCAAATGAAACGTACTCTTTCTTATGTATGTAGTAAAATGCTTTCCATTAACAGCAATATGTGACTTTTCTGAATGAGTTCTTGTGAACTTCCTTGAAACTTTTATGCTCTGCTCATAGCCATATGGATTTTTGGTATAGTTTCTTTTAGGTTGCTTGATCATCGCTCCAACTAGCACCACAGCAGCAAGTAGGTTTCCTGCTTGAGCTCTTGAGAGCTGAGGGAAAGCTAAATTAATCAAAATTGGCATATTCTCACTGGCAAACCTTCTAGGGAGTTTCCTTTCTGCAAAGCCTGTGATACTATGGGAGGCAGCATCTGTTGCAGCTTTGGCTTTGTTTTCTGCTTGTTGAGACTTGGGTGTTGGTTCTTTGTCATTCTGTTGAAGCTTATTTTTTTCTTAATTGAAAGGCCAACAGCTGGCTCTTTTTTGTTACATTCATTTCCCTATGTTCCTTGAAAATAAGACTGACTTAAAATGTCAAGGTGCAGTTGTACACACTTAAAATATTGTCATTCACTTGCCTGTAAAAGGGATTTCCTAGATGGGGGCACATGGAATACTCCAACTATATACTTACACTAAACACTTGTACATGTGCTTATATCTTATGCATCTCCTTATAACAGACTGACTACAGGGTAAATTGTGTTCCCCAAAAAGGAAGACTCCTTTCCTGTAAGTATCTACTTCCAGGAGGAACAAAAAAGGAAACAGCAAACAGAGAGAGGAAATGTAAGCCCCATTGTTGCTAAAATAGGGGGATTGCTACTTTGCTTACCACTCTTTTTATAAAGTGTGTTTTTGTAACATTGCTTTGCTTGAGCTAGCTAACCTCTGCTTGGTTTATTACTGTTCCGTAACTGAATTTTCTGTTTTTTTTTTCATTCATTCATTTAGCTCATAAATAAAGTCATGCACAATTATGATACACAGTACAGTATGTTGACAATGGCATGGCTAAATTAAACCAATTAACATGTTATATCACACATATTCATCATTTTTGTTTTGAGAGAACTTAAAGTATACTATCTCACAACTTTTAAAATATACCATATTGTTATCAACCTTATTTATCATGCTCTCGGTAGACCTCAAGACTTCACAGAGTACATGGCTCTTGTCCAACTGCAGTTTTACCAATGGGGGAAACCATTGGTTTAAGGATGTAACTGAATTTTCTTTAAGGGTCATAAGAGGCTGATTCTGGCTTGAAGAGGAGAAATGGAAAACCTCACCACAATATATTCAACATACTTTTACTAACCCAGTACTTTCTATCTTTATATCCCAATTAGGAGAATTGCAGTGTGATTTAAAAAGAAAATATGTGCCCATGAGAGGAAACTTTGGAATTTGGATTTTTATTGTACTTTAATTTCACTTCAACAAATATAACATGATATTTTGTCTAGACCACTGCGGAGCTAATGTTTTACCTTCTTCTGAGAACATACTCCTTATATGTGTATCACATTTGTTAAAGTAAATGAAGCTTCCTGTTTTAAAATACTCCAGATATATTTTGTAATTGTACACAACTTCTGTCATAATTATTAATAAAATACTGAGGAAGCAAAATTAAAGTAAAAGAAAGTAATAGATTATGAGAGAAGCTCTTTGCAAATAATATTTACTAATATTTGGTTTTACTACATTAAGTGGCAAAACCAAAAAAATATCTGGATATGGAAACATAATAAAGTATTTTATAACAAGTGGAAAATTTGAGTTACAAAAATAAATAAATAACAGTGATATTAAAATCTCAATACACCAGGTATTGAAGCAAGAGCGTTTGAAGAGTTTGAAAGAGGACCTGCCTTGAGATACAGAAAAAGTTCAAGGACAGCTTGAGTAACTTATAACTCTGTAACAACTTTTTTTTTCTATTTTTTATTTAAATTAGAAGCAAAATTGTTTTACATGTCAATCCCAGTTCCCTCTCCCCACCCCTTCTCCCCTAACCCCCTCCACTAACACACTGCCTATCCCATCCCCTGGGTTGGGTTGATGCTTCATGGTAGAGCACTTAGCTAATGGGTGTGAAGCCATAGGTTATATACACAACACACAGAAAAAAAAATTTAAGATTTTTTTCTCCTTACTATTTTCTTCACACCCAGAGTGAAGGAGAGTGCATTTTACACTCTCATTGTCTTTTTATTTTGTCTTCTTTGTTTGAACAGTCTCCCCCTGCCCGCACTCCCCCCCCCATACCTTCGTGACACAAATTTGAAGAAACCAGTTAGAAAAAGAAATAGTTGGATTTTTCACAACTTATCATAGACATGTTAACTTAATGTGTTATTTGGTGATGAAAATTAAAAGTTACAGCCCACATGCATTGTGAACTTTAATGATTATAATTATTATGTTTTGCTATGTTTTTAGCAGAACTATGAGGATTAACTTCATAGAGTACAAGTGCCAGATAATTTAGAAACAAAACAAAATACAATGAGATTTTTATTTTTAGGTAGGACCTAATAGATATTAACACTTGCATACATCAGATATGCTATCAAAGGCATCAGAAAAGAGTGGAGCTAAAAATAAATAAATAAAACTAAATTTTACATATGAAAGACTTCAAGTGAGACCGAATTCACAATGATTATTTTAAGAAGGAGATGTTACAGTGAGGTTCATCTCATGCTTCCATTGCAATGAGAAGGAGAGAATAATCAATATTTTGGCTATTACATGTATCTACAGGATGCAACTGAAAGTCCATTTTCCACTAGGACCACATTTGTAATTTAAGGAGGTCGATAAAAAAATGAAGAACTTGGCCAACAGATTATAAAGTACAGGCTGTAAATTCCTTGTTTTTATTCTCTTATGTGGAGTTTTATAGGTGGTTGGAAATCTGAGGTAGAAATGTTCAAAAGACAGATATGAACTATCTTCAGGATTTTACTTCTCCAGAATGAAGATATGCCTGGTTCCTAAACTTGAACCCGATCAGTCATAAGTAGATACAGATGATGTAATTTTCACCACAGTACAAAAGGAGCCTATAGCCCACTTTATACTGTCTGGAGGAATGATACAAGGACTACATGACCTGAGACCGCCTTCTCTGGAAACTCTCTGATCCTTTCATTTATGAGAACTTGCATGTATATAAACAATATTTACTTTATATTAAATAATTCTTAACATGTTTATGATTTTCCTTTTCTGTTAGCTTAACATTTGTAACATCATATAGGGATATTTGATAATGAGTCCTAAGTGTATGGAACATTTATTATGTTCAGGTTAAGTAAATAACTAATTACCTGAACTTTACATGTGCATTTAAATCATGGAGACAAGTCATTGATAGTCTCATAACTTTGAATCTAAATCAGGAAACACACAGAATTTGCTTAAATGTACAAGGTACATAGAAAAGAATGTTGACTGGTTACATATGTAGCAATTTTTCTTTCTCAGATGAAAATTGGTGCAAACCATTACAATAAGAACAACAACATATATTTGAATGTGAGCACATCTATTAGACATGAAGTTTAAGTTGTGGTTATCATCAATTTAGGGTGGTTCAATTCAGCTGAAAGGATGATATTTTCATCCCTGAAAATGAATGATGATTACATATAATCAAAAATATAATAATTTATCAAACTCAGGAAGGTCTTTTAAAAATATTAAATTACCTGAGACTAATTGGAGCATTCCTTAAAAACTCAATGGTGTTATTTTTCAGAGAAAAATAAGTAGGAAAATTATTCTCAAGACATCTGTCATCTTAAGTAATAGTCTCTAATACTCCCGTTCACTGTCAGCCAGGTGTTGCTTTTATAATACAGCAGAGTTTCAATTCCTCAATTAAAATCTAAGGGAATTGTAGGTGTTTATTTTAATATGTCAGCAAATAAGATTAGAGATCTATAATACCTAAGAAGATGATGGTAACTCCAGAAAGCAGGACTAAAAATATAACTCTGATATTTCTATACTTTCATGACAGGACACAGCACTGATGTAAAATCCTTTCCAAAAAAAATGAAATGTTTTTCTTGTAATAGCCACAACTCATATAACAGAGCACTCTCTCAAACTTGTACTCACTATTTCTTTGACTAAAACATAAGGACTGACGCTTCAAATAACAGCCTTCATTATATCCACTGACTAGTTATGAAACAACTCCATGTTGCTGTTGAATGAAGCTGAAACATACATAGACACACAAGTCCATACACACACATGCATGCACACATTACAGTCGTGCAATCTACTTTCAGTTTATATTGTTTAGTAGGATTTCAGTTAAATGGATTTCAATATCCACTAGACATGATGTCAAGCTTCCTTTTCCTGTTAATGCTGTAAATATTCTCAACAATTTTCTGTCTTTCCAAAAAGAGAAAACAACTACTCTCATTCCTACTTCCAGTTTATTCCTCCTCTTTTATACAGTGTCATTGCTAAGGTTTCTCACCAAGTCTGTTCTTTTATTACATATCATTAACTATCATATGAGTAAACAATTGTCATATTCTGTTTTGGCTTTATTTAACCTATCAGAAGCATTTATTTATCTTCCTTTATTTTTTCAAGTCATTTATCACCCAAAATATGACATTCTTTGTGGTGTTTCTGTTTATCAGGTTTTTTAAAAGCAGACTCCTGTAATGCCTCCTATGAGTTATTAATTTGGGAACAACTTAACTAAGAAGTTATGATTTGTTCCTTTATATGCAAGGATGTTGTTGTGCATTCTTTGCTGGAACTCCCAATAAATTCCACCTGCAATCTTACTTCACAATGTGAGGTTATTTTTAGTTGAGAATTTTAGCATATGTGCAGATTAAGCTTTATTGTCAGTCATCACTGGGATTTAAAACATACTTCTAGGTGTCTGTGAAGATGTTCCCACAAAGACTTAACTGAGAAAGAAGACTCACACTAAGCCCACAAAATGTGGGTGATGCAGAAGTCTGGAATGCTGTGCTGAGTAAAAAGGAGTAAATTGAGCTGAGCAGAGACATTCACCTATCTGTGCTCCCAACTAAAGACACACCATCACCAAATAATGTTAATGATGTGTGTCTTTCCCGCCCTCACAGATTTTATCCCCTCAAACTCTACATTATTCATCCTCCCTTAAGTTGTTTTTGTCACAGCAACAAGAAAGTAGTTAATGAAATAAATCAGTGCCAAAAAGTGAGAGAGTTATTGTGATAAACATGACCCTGTGGGTCATGGAAATGGTCTTTGGAAATTACCTGTACCAGCATGCAGGGGAGGCTGCAGTCTCATGAAAACTCAGAATTCTCTTATAGAATGAAATTGGTGATTCTGGTGTATAGAATGCCAGAAAGGTGACAAATATGTGGAAAGTAGGCCACTGGCTCAAAAAACATCTCTTGAAAATTAGCTAGAAGTCTTTCAAGCTGTATTGTGAGAATTTGGAATAATTCTCATCATGTGATAAGAAATAAAATGAAGACATATTCAAAAATTAATGGACTATTTTGTTTAGTGTAGTAAATATCAATGCAGCATAAGATTTATGCTTTGGCATGATTACTGCTTATAGTTTTTAAATATTAATTGAAAAATTTCATACATCTACACAATATGTAATGATTATATTTGAATCATATTTCATCCTTTTAACTTCTACATTCCTTGCTGTAATCCATTATTCCAACTAATGCAATTGATACATGTATGGATGTTGGGTCATTTAATGGATCATGGGCAACCTCCAACAAGCACACCAATAAGAAGAGTGACTCTTCCTCTCATAGCCACCATGAATTGAAATTCTCCTTAGCTACAGAAGGGTCTTCTTGATATCTTCTTTCATCAAGATGGAAAGTTGTTGGGCTTAATTTTATGCAGGCAGCCACAGATGCTATGAATTCATGAGTGCAAGAGCCATGTAATATCCAGATGAAAACATTTCACAGCTCATACACCATCTCCTACATATTTTACTCTCTTCCAAAATATTGTCTGATTCTTGGGGATTGGGCTGTTTCCAATGTTGTGCCGGAGATGAGCACTGGCAGTCACTTATTTCTCAAACTTTGACAAGTTTTTAGTATTTTCATAAACTGCTGACTACTGGAACAGAAGCTTCTCTGACTACAGTTAGGAGTATCCCAGATTTTAAGGTATAAACATAAAATTTAGAAGGCAGTTTGACAACATGACGATTTGACAAAATAATAATAGTAGGTTCTCTCTAGGACAAATTACCTCCCAAGCCATTTTGGTTTTGACAAGGTCTACAATATTGAGAATGGGTTCACTCCTTTTGAGTAGGCCACACACCCAATAAATTAGTTACAGATGTTACACAGAATTAAATGGTCTCAGAAAAGTGTTAGTCATCATAAGAGTTGAAACTGGGGTCCTAGAAGTTGTGATGTTTGATTGTTTGAGGCAGGGGATCCTGGAAGTTGTAAGAAACAATCTCCTCCTTCCTTCCTTCCTTCCTTCCTTCCTTCCTTCCTTCCTTCCTTCATTCCTTCTTTCCTCCTTTTCTCCATCCCCCTTCCTTCCTTCCTTCCTTTCTTTCTTTCTTTCTTTCTTTCTTTCTTTCTTCTTTCTTCCTTCTTCCTTTCCTTTATTTTCTCTTTCTTTCTTTCTTTCTTTCTTTCTTTCTTTCTTTCTTTCTTTCTTTCTCTCTTTCATTCTTTCGAGTTTTAAAGGCCAAAAGTATAAATGGGCAGTAAACTTGGGAACCTTAGCAGAAGACCATATACGTTAGGGATGAAAAAGATTTCACATTCAACATGAAGGAGCAGAAGTAGCACTTTGAGGAACAAACAATGTGCACATCAGATTCTAATGAAGCCCCATTTTATTATAGAGAGCACACAGGTTTCTTCCTTTTATTTCTCCCTAGTGCATGGATTAAAGGCATGTGTTACTAAGTGCTGAGATCATCTGTGTGTGAGCTGTTGCTCTTTAGGACTGGGTCAATTTCATGAAGCTCAGTGTGGCCTTGAACTAATCTGCTTGTCTCTGAAACCTGGCACTAAAGGTGGGTGCTGCCACTGCCTGGCTCTATGGCTTGTGGTTAGCTTTGCTTTCTGTACCATCAAGTAAGCTTCAATAAATCACAAATAATATATCACCACACAGGTCTGCAGTGGGTTCTGCTTGTGGATTTTTTATATGCAGCCAACTGAAGTCAAGTAGAGAAGTCTCAAGATGTATGAGGCATTTGTACCAAAAGGAGAAAAGGGAAATTTGAAATAAAAGAAACTGTATTTAGTGCTGAGTACTGGCTCCAGTTCCTTTTATTTTTTAAGAACACGAGAAAGCCAAGAATGCTCCACTGTGCATGAAGATCTAACTGAGAACTAAAATCAAAGAAAAAATAGAAAATTTGATGGTAGCAGTCTGATGCAGAGACTGAACTACAAACTATTTTCTTATAAAGAAAACATTAACATAATCTAAGAAAATTTTCATTCACAGCATATGAGATTTGGACATCTTAATGTTTATTGGTTGTATTTACATATTGCTTTTAAAAGGGATCTTTTTGGTTCCAATTCCTCCCTCCCAAAGATGTGTTTAGTCTGGTTACCTTTCCCAAAAGCTTCCATATTTTGATGGAATTATAGAAAATGCATCACCTGTCCTCTTATTTGAACTCTATATTCACAAATATCACAAAGTTGAGCATGGTGCCTTGGTACAAAAATGAAAACATTTTTATGACAGCAGAAAAGAGTACAATATAGTTTGAAATCTCTCACAATTATATAAAATTTATGCTTCAAATAGAAGGAATATCTATGTCTACCAGAAGTAAAATATGTCTTTATGATTTCTCTGGCCAATAAAACATGACAAAAATGTTATATATTAGTGCTATCCAAACCTGAATTATCTAATTATAGTCAGCTATTGTATTACTCCCCTCAAAATGGTGTAATTACAAAGATGTAGCATCTATCAAATGATAATGCCCTTGACAATTATTAATCAGTGGCCATATGTTATTACTGGAGGAAATCTTGTTTTTAAATATATTAATGTAAAATGATTAACAATTTGTTGCAATTGTTGATTTTCCAATCAAATACCACAATCCTACTGAATTTCTACACTTGCAATTCTCTTTGCCAATACATGTTCATCTTTGGCAGCTCATGCAATTAAGAAATATGTATGAATAAAACTGATCTGGCAGGAATATAAATCTCAGATCACAGAGACTCACAAACAGGAAATTCAGGACTCAGGTGAACAGACCCAGGCCTGAGTAAAGAGGACTCAGAGAGCATCCTGGAACTCTCCAGGGCACTTTAACAAACAGGAGGATTGGATTGCCTCAAGCAGAATTGTCTTTAGCTGGGGATTAAAAAGAAGGAAGGTTGAAAAAAAATAGGTATGAGATGATCTCTCAAGAGCACACACAGTTGAAACAAACATTTTTAAGAAAACAATATTTCAGTTTTGCAATCAGAACCCACACAGAATTTTGTAAGGCTATAAACTTACATCCAATGACTGGAAACACTCAGGAAAGTGAATAACCTTCTGTGAAGTTCAGAAGTAACATTACATAATTCATTAAACACCAAGATGTGAAAGTTTGTGTGGAATCACATAACACAAAATAATGGTGTATGAATTATTTTATGAAATAATATTTCATCTTAAACACTAAAGACTCAAAAAGGGAAACTGAGAAATGTATTCAGGAGTAAAATTAAAGATAAAATTCTGAAAATAATAATTTAAAATTACAGAAAAATCAATAGATGATTGAGCATCTACTAAATTAAAGAGAAATATGTAAGTGAAGTTGTGATATAAAATTAACATGTTTTATAGAATTAACAGTAGGTGTTTTGTCTATATGTATACAGTTGTGCACCACGTGAGTGAAATACCAATGGAGTCTAGAAGAAAGAATCAGATTTTCTACAACTACAGTTATTACAGATACTAAAGAGCCATTGTGTGGGTACAGAGTAATAAACAAGGGTCCACAAGAAGTGCTACTAGAGCTCTTAACTGCTGAGTCATTCCTCCAATTACTCCAGCCCTTCATCTTTTTATTTTTTAAATAAAAAAAAAACAGACAAATCACATAAAAATAATCACAAACATTATTTAAGGTGGTATCCTGTGTAGTTTTACATCAACTAGTCATAAGCTAGGGTTGTTAGGGATGAGGAACTCTCTGTTGTAGAATATTATTTTAAGATATGTTACATTTATTTGTGCTCTGGAACATTTGTTTTAATAATGCAAAGATGTGTTGCATTCAGTAATGTTGCATCTGTTTACCTCTGTGAAGTTGTGATACGTTGCCTGTCTAAAACACATGATTGGTCTAATAAAGAGCTGAGTGACCAATAGCAAGGCAGGGGAAAGGATAGGCCAGGCTGGCAGGCAGAGAGAATAAAATAAAAGCAGAAATCTGAGAAGAAATGTAGAATATCAAGGAGACAGAAAAGAATGGAGCCAGCCACACAGATATATACTCAATAATAGAATAAGAAAGAAAGAAAAGATACACAAAAGTAGAGAAAGGTAAAAGTCTAGATGCAAAGGGTACTTGGGATAATTTAAGTTAAGGAAATCTCACTAGCAATAAGCCAAGCTAAGGCCAGACATTCATATGAAAGAAAAAGCCTCTGTGTGTGATTTATTTGGAAGCTGGGTGGTGTGCCCCTCAAAGAAAAAAGACCAAAGAGCCAAGGGCCAAAAGAGGAAACAATAGCCAACAAGGACTCTTAATTGAAAAAATGCCTCTAAAATATTTCTATCAGATGTTCTGTGTTGCTATTCTGTGTTACCACAGAATGTGAATTTTAGGCTGTCTGGCAGGATGGAGAAACAGTTTCTAATTGTTTCCAAAAACTAAGTAAGAGCTATTTGCCAATATCCTTCCACAAGGAGGAAATTTCATCATTAGTTAAAGGTACTATAATTTCTGCTGGATCTTTTCCAGCCAGTTGAAGAAGTCTTAATTTGCCCTTTAAAATCAAATCAGAAACCATTTCTATATGTATTTTTACTTTTTATTATGTTTATATGGCAGAAATATCCACTATAATATAGTGTCTTCCCTCTGCATCAGAATTCCAGAAGGATATTCTCTGGATGACAAGATGACCAGAATATAGTCAAATCAAGGTTTATCCGATCTACATTCACATCCAATATTCTGTTTTTTACCTGTTGTAGTTCTTTTTCTGCCTCGGCAGATAATATTCGTGGACTGTTTAGGACCATATCACCTTTAAGAGCCATTTTTAAATGTTTCAAGGCATGACCTTCTACCCCAATAATTGTCTGTAATTGAGAAATTTCTCCTAGCAGCTTCTGAAGACTATTAAGAGTTTGATAACTATCCCTTCTAATTTGCACCTTCTGTGGCCTGATTCTTCGTAAGTCTCTCTTATAACCTAAATAGTTAATAGAATCTTTTCTTTGTATCTTTTCTGGGGCAATCTGTAAGCCCCATCTAGGCAGAACTTCATTCACCATGTCAATTAAACATTCCAAAGTTTCCTTATTGGAATCTGATAAAAGAATATCATCCATATAATGATTAACAAGAGATTGTGGAAATCCTTTACAAATTATTTCCAAAGGTTGTTGTACAAAGTGTTGACATAAAGTAAGACTATTTAGCATCCCCTGAGGTAAAACCTTCCACTGATATCTCCAAACTGGCTGTGTGTTATTAAGAGTTGGTACAGTAAATGCAAATTTCTCTCTATCACTTTCTTGTAACGGTATAGTGAAAAAGCAGTCTTTCAGGTCAATTATCCTTTAGGTATTAAGGAAGGCAGTGGCATTCCAGGCTGTAGAGAGCCCACAGGTTGAATTACCTTATTTATGCCTCTCAGGTCTGTCAGCATTCTCCAGTTACCTGACTTCTTTTTGATTACAAATACAGGAGAATTCCAAGGGCTGGTAGACTACTCTATGTGTCCAGCCTCTATCTGTCCCTGTATTAACTTTTCTAAGCCTCTAGTTTCTCTGAGGTCAAAGGCCATTGGCCTATCCAGACAGGTTCATCTGTAAGCCATTTTAATGGCAGGGCCTTTGGTCCTCTGAAGGTCTGTCATTTGTATTAAGTTTCTTTACAGCCTGGATGGTTGGTAATCATTTTCCATAGCATCTTACCTGATCATTTCTACTATCCAGCAATTCTCTATAATTCGTATCTGACACTGGAGGGATGTTAACTTGAGTTTTCCATTGCTGTAAAAGATCAGGACCCCAGAGGTTTATAGCTATATTTGCCACGTAAGGTTTCAGTCTCCCTTTCTGTGCTTCCCGTCCAATGCAGACCACTAAGCAGACACTCTGTTGTACTTTAGATAGTTTTCCAATACCCCAAAATTGTACATTTGCTTCCCTGAGTGTCCATTCCTTCGGCCAGGACTTGTGGGTAATGATAGTGATGTCAGCACCTGTGTCTACTATCCTGTTAATAAGTTTATCATTAATTTGTACTCGTAAGAGAAGTTGCTAGTCTTTGATTGAGGTCTGCCAAAATATGTGCTTTTCATCTTGTCCAATCTTACATGATTCTTTATTGCTGGCCAAATGGCATCTACCATCTATGGCATTGTCATCTTTCCCAATAGACGAAGAACTATCTATTCATCCTGTGACAGATTGTCTTCTACAGTTACTGGAAATGACTGAACCTTTTTCTATGTGGGGGACTTCTGGAGGCCCCCCTTAGGAGTTTCCCAGCCTTAATGGGTTCCCATGCATGTCCCTGGTCGATCTACACTCATTAGTCCAGTGTCTGCCCTTACCACATTTCCTACACAACCCAGAAGGCAGTGGCCTTTCACGTGAGGGATTGTTAGAATTTCTTTGCCTACAATGTCTTCTTATATGTCCCATTCTACCACAGCTGAAACATCTATTTTCCTGACGCTTCCATTGACTCTTGGAGTGGGCTCTTCCTACTCAAGGATCTGGTTCATAGTAGCAATGAACCCTGGCCTCTTGTTACCTATATCGATCACTGTAAGGTGTTTCTCCTCCCCAAGCCCTTCTGTCCTCATCTCTGGGACTCTTAATCTTCTGCTGCATTTTGAAACCTTTTTCGATAGCTTCTCCTCCCAGATTTCAGCCTCTTGCATATTATAGTCAATGTGGGCAATATGCAAAACCCATTCTTCTAGTTGAGCTGATCTAATCTTGAAAGGCAAAAGTATTCTTTTGCATATTGACCTGAACAGCAGCTTTGGGCCGGGCACTATGTGGTGGAGACACATCAGTGAGTGTTTTCTGTGGATAAAGGCTGCAGATGGGTGGGTGGGCCAGTCAGGTGGCTCTGTATTTCAGGGCACAGGCGTGCACACACAGCTAGATTTGGGTAAGCATGTGGCTGAAAATGGTGGTGGCTGATATGTGGTTTTTCTGCCAGTGGCTACAGGCCACAGAAATTATAATGGCCCTCAAAGAAAAGGCAAGCCTGTTTTGGTTGCAGCTAAGGGCTGCTGGCACATATACCTGGTCAGTGTGAAAGGTTATGGGTTTTCATGCAATGGTGGGTCAGAGCAAGAGGAAACTTAAAGTGCAGCAAATCCTAAAGCCCTCTTGATTCAAGCAGCTTCTGGGCTGGGCAGCCTTCAGGCTCCTCAAGCAGAGCTCCCCCCCAGCCATAATGGGGCTTGTACAGAGCATGAGCAGGTTGTGGATTTCAGTTGTGTGCCAAGTGGAGGTGAATGCTTATAGAGTCAAGATATCTTTATTCAGATAAATACCAGCCAAATGCCAGCCAGAGCAGCGAGGCCAGGTAGTAGCAACAGCAGCAGAAGAAAGTGCTCCATGTGCTCGAAGTCCTTAAGAGCCCATGCTGCATCACGTTGATCTCGCGTTCACAGGCATGGTCAGGCACACCTGTAGCCAGCCCTTAGGAGGCATCATTATGGTACCTCTCTACACCCTTTAATCCATTCTATAAGTTCTCTAAAGGCAATCATCACACCCCTGCAACCTTAGTCCTTACTGTGTAGTGTTTGCAGTACAAAAAAAATCCATGATGCTCCAAGTGTGCCTGGACAGTCAGGCAAAGGATGGAAAACCCCTTCAGAACTACAACTCCATAAATCATTGAAAACAATAACTATTCTCTACTATGATTTCTTCAAGGTCTAGGTACCTTCAGCAAATTATACATGTTTTCTACTATTACCCTAGACACAGTAAGAAACTAATGCAGGAAATTACTATTATGGAGCCAGGTAGAAATACAAGGGACTTTAATAGGGAATAAAACCTTACTTACAGAGCGACCTAGCCAACAGGCGCTGCAGCAGTCTGACCAGCAAGCCAAAAGCAAAACTGAAACAGAAAATGGCCAGCTGACTGCCACTCACTCTAGGTCTTCCTGACCACGCCCTCGCAGGCGTGGTCAGGCAGACCTGTAACCAGCCCCTAAGCAGGTGTGGCTATAGGTTCCCCTACTAGAAACCACCACTATTATAGTCTATTGTTTACCCTGGTTACAATGAGTCTGCTATATTCCCACTATATATTTGTCTACAGCCCTGTCTTTAGAGCTTTTTACTAATATTGATTAGCATTGGCATGAAATGGTACAGCTCACTGTGTGTGGTGGCACTTTTGGGGAGCTGATCTTCAGGTTTATAAGAAAGCAGGATGAGCAAGCCATGAGGAACAAGTCAGTAAACATTATTTCTTGATGGCCTCTGTTTCATTTATTGATTCCAGATTCCTGCCTTGAGTACCTGGTCTGAGTTCTCTCAGTGATGGAATGTGACTTGAGACTAGAAAGATGAAATAAACCCTCTCCTTCCCAAATTGATTTTGATCATCATGTTGTATCACACCAGTAGAAATTCTAGCATCAACTGCTGGCAAATATACATAAAAATTTTTTTAATATGCATAGCTCGAAATGAGTATTATTAAAGTTGCTTTCATTACTGTGACAGGTAGTCTTATGATCTCTACTCATAGTCAATGTTGGAAGATGCAAAAGTTAGAACAAAAGAAATGTGCAAAGCCTAAGGATTAGAAATGTCAATGAATCGTCATTTGCATTTGCTATGATTGTAAACACCAGGGAGAGAAAGCATCACAGGTGCAGTATCAAGACCAAAAATGACAGCAGAGACAGTAACCTGCATTGCACTAGGATCAGTAAGAAAATTTAGTGTTTACAAGCAACATTTAGTAACTGCACTTTTTATAAAAATTAAATTATCTAGAAAGTGCTGCATTGTACAATTTGCAGAAAATTGCAAAAATTACTAAACATTCGGCTATATGCAATGAAATATACTTCCATACCAATATATAGGATAAGTGAGTATCATAAAAATGTCAGTTAGTCCTTACAAATTCACACTGACCTAAGGATTCAATGATTGTAAAATCCATATAAAATAGCAGAGACTTATAAATAGTTTAAGATTCCCTGAAGGAAAATGTAGAAAAAGGAACATCTTTTCTCAAACCTAGGAACTATTGTAAGTTACAGTAATTCAGAGGCTGTAAAAAGTGAACAAGATGAGAAAATTGACAGAGAATACAATAGCACATCCAGAAATAGATCCATACAAGAACACAGCTTTGATTTAGGACTGAAGTGGTAAAATGAGCATGAAATTTGTTGTCTATATGGAAAGAAAAGTGAATTGAGTTCCTCTGTCACAACTTATCTGTAATTCAGGCACAAATGGCAATAACTCAAAATATAACAGATGAAGCTTCTAAATGCTTAAGAGAAAGCATAAATCACACAAACACACACACACACACACACACACACACACACACACACACACACACACACGTGTGTGTGTGGTTGTGCATTTCTTACCTAATCTACAGAAAATGATTACCATTAAGTAAATGTCATATTAAAGCTACATATATCAACTTCAAACTTTTCTATTCATTTAATGGTAAGTTTACAACTGAAAAGAGAGCTCATTAAAATGGGGAAACATTTGCCAAGCATTTAACATAACCGCATAACATGAAAAAATTTAAAAGGAAAGAATATTTTGAAATTTACTGTTAAATGACAGAATAGGAAAAGTTTTGGTTTGTTTATTTTATTTTTTCTGTCTTTCTTCAGTGTAAATAATGCTCAGTGATGATGAACAATGATGATCTCTAGGCTACTTTGTGTTGACTTCTACAGACAGATTTCAGAATCTCAAGGTGGGAGGACACATTTGTGACATCTGCTCTGAGGTGGAAACTGGCTAGTCCATTACGTTCATAGCCAAGCTTTTCTGTTCATGACTGTGCTTCAAGAGAGAATAACTAATAGCAATGGATGACCTGCTCAGCTTCAGCCTAGACATCCCAGAGCAGTAAGGCTGCCACCATGCCTGCACAGATTCAAAGAGTGAAGACAAAGACATTAACTTCTGCAGGGATAAGGACAATTTTTTTTTTGGATGAGGCACTGCTGAGGTTCTTTATAAGTCTACTATAAAAATATTCAGAAGGAAAAGAAATAATGCATAGGTATTTCTTAGAAGAAAAATAAATGCAGTCTCATTAATGTGAAACAAATGAAATCTCAAAGAAGTTCCATTTTGCATTTGATTGGCAAAAATAAGCAAATAATAAACACATTGGCAATAACAATAGCAGACACCTTTAGTATCTTAGAAATACCTAATATTTGGTCATGTAAATGTTAAATAATAAAAATTTCTGGTAAACATTTCTTCATTATCTTGAAAAGTTGAGAACTGCCTAATCATTGGGAATCTATTATTTTATGCAATATATATATATATATATATATATATATATATATATATATATGAAAATATGCTATTTCATTAGGCATCAGGGAAATGTAAGTCAAACCTTAGACTTTTCTATATGACTTGGAAAGGAAGTTATAAACACAAATGCTAACAAGCATGTAGAAGAAAAGGAAATTGTGGGCATTATTGCAACATACATAAATTAGTACAAACACTATGGCGAGCCATGTGGCATTTGTCAAAACACTAAATTATAACTGCCCAATGATCCAGCTATCTTCACAGTATCACAGGAAATGATATCATCTCACACGAAACTCAACATGTTTGTTCCTGTTTTGCACACTGTTTCTTGCAGATACTGTGTTTACTTAGGCACTACTCAAATGGCTAAGATATGGGTTAGCCAAGGAATTCATTAATGGGTTTTAATGGATGGAGAATATTTGTTAATCAATCAATTGTAATTTATATATAAACAATTTCTTCTCACATACATCAAAATGAAATGAATCAGTATATACCCTACTAAATGAAGCAAACCATATCCAGAAAGAGAAATTTTACTTGATCTTCTTCATATTTGAAATAACAGAAACATATGAAATTGTCTTTAAAATACAATATTGCTATAATATGTACCACTAGTGTCTTTAAAAAAAAGACATAGGATTGAGTTTAACTATGAAGTCTAGAAGCAAACTCAGTGACTACTGACAGAAAAAATACAAAGAAAAAAAGAGTATTTTTTCTCTTCTAGTTTCTGTGCTTTAGTTTGTTTGCTATGACACTGAACTGGGAATGAGAAATGGCAATGGACTTATGTCTGGACTGGGAATGTGAAATGGCAATGGACTTGTGTCTGGATTCAGCTCTCTTTTGGCATCCTAACATAGCCTGGAAGGGGGTGCAATGAGCAAAAGAGAAAATGGGCACAAAATAAGTGTCAGAGAAGCTTTGGTCCCTTTCTCTTCTTCTAAACGCACTTCACTTATTTTTTATTGTTTTTGTTTGTTTGTTTTTCAAGAAAACAGTTCTCTGTGTTGCAACTCCAGTGATCCTGGAACTAGCTCTATAGACCAGGCTGGCCTCAAACTTACAGATATCTATCTTTCTCTGTCTCCTGAGTTCTGGGATCAAAGGTGTGTGCCACCAATGCCCAACAAGCCACTTCACTGAATGATGATGGCTCCACCACATGAATTAGTCAGCTCCCCAGACCACATCTCAAAATACCATCACTTTATAAACTGGATAGAAAGACAAAACCATTCACTCCATAGAACTACAGAATAATGTACAAGATAAACAACTATCATGATATTTACCACAATATGCATAAAAATAGGGAAATAAACATGAATGAAAATATCAAATCCATGAAAATCATACAGAGCATGATACTTAGTTGATATCAGTAAAGAGCCAATAAAAATGTGTCAGAATGAATTTATACATCTATGTATATATTTATCATTGGAAATATTTAAAAGATTATGTTTAAGTGTGAAACAACATACATTTGTAGGTAAGAATTTTAAGTGGGAAATGTACACAAGTAGAGATAAGCCATAGATCTTTTAGTGACAGGTTATTAATTCATGGGTATTTGCTATTTATTTTTAAAGAAATACAATATCTCCTGTGGATTATATTGCATTATTGATGAAAACAGGATCACATAGGCTCAGTCAATCTCAAGAATTTGTAGTTATGAATTCCCCTTATTTTTCTCTTCCTGGTGTTGTTTTCAAATGTAGTAATTATTTTACCCTTCATAGTATTTATCGATGTGTTCACAAATTACCTCAAGATCTTACAACTCCAAATAACACATATGTCTTTTATATTCTCATAAAATGTCACCAAGAAATAATGGTATGTAGCTGATGTAACCTTCTAGGAATTAACATGCTTAACTCCTTGCATAACATTGAGTATAAAAAGTTTTATTATTAATAGATGTAGCTTTAACAGATAATTGTATGGGCTTTATGGGCCATATGCACCACAAATCTGTTATACTAGTTCAAAGAGAAACTTTCTTCTTCATAAATTTTCATGTCCCATTTGAAGTTAATATTAAAATTTATTACATCAATGTTAATAGGTGAAATCAAATATCCATGAAACTTTGACATAGGAAGTTCATTTGTTTAAACAGTAAGTAAATGTTTGCTGTGCAATTAAAATTTTTCTTATCTATAGTCTAGAAACAGAATGCAGTGGCATTGAAAATACTTTTTACTGTCTCTTAGAATCTATAGGAATTAGAATCCATTAGCACAGATTCAAAGCAAGGAGGCCAATTGAGCAATTACATTGTGTTTTCACCATGGAATAATATTTAATTATGTAAATAAAACAAAACTGAAGTTGCAGATAGTTTATATCTTGCTTTAGTCAACATACATACAATAGTTGAACCAAGTAATTGGATGAAGGGTTAGGGAATCTGAATTCCCCTCTTATCTTTATCATTTTTTAAGCTATCACCCTTAAATAAGCAATTTAACCTTTCTAAGTATTCATCACACCTTGCATTGTATGTGGAAGAATTATATGAGAGCATCTAAATGACACCCAACTTGGAGTCTTGATTTAATGATTTAGACGCATGTGATGGTACTTCCTTTGGCATTACCATAATGCTTGCCTAAGCACATTTATATGGTTCATTTTCATGGTTATTGGCTTAAAGTTTTCCATTCTCATAATCACTTCAGGCTTCTTTGGTTTCTTCAGACATTCTTAGTTCTTCAATGTGACTTTTATTTTTTTCTGTATGTTTCAGTATAACATAAACATTTGACATGGTCTTATCCATATTAAGTAAAATAATAATGCCTAATATTTTGGAGAACAATACCTTTTATTGTCTTTGGAGAAGAGAGAGGCTGAAGTAGTATATGACACCAAGTATCACTGGCAGTCTCTGTGTTGGAACTGCCCTCTGACACTGTAGAGTGAAACTAGACACAGGGCAACACTCAGAAAATGAAGTCCACTCCTCACACATCCCACTTGCTCAGAATTGATACTGAGAAGAGTGGGCACTCTCGTGTGCCCTCAATATATTTAATTGCGCTTTAGAATCTAGTAAAACCAGTGCACAAAATCAAAGCAGAATTTCCAGACTTAACAGAATTTATATGTATTTACGAGTCAACTACACAATAGATGTCATACAAAATAATTCAAAATTGTAGGTCTCTGGCCTGGAGAAATATCTCAGGCAATCAAATGTATGCTTGATAAATATGGAGGCTTAAGTTTAGGTTCACAATTACCAAGTAATCGTCATACTAGTCAGCCATGTCTTTTACCCCACCACTTGGCAGTTGGGTCATGCATAATCCAATCCCTGAACCTTATTAGCCAGCAATTATAGCTGAGTAGATGAGCTCCAGGTTCAGTAAGAATCCTTATCTCAAAGAATAAAATAAGAGTAAACAAGTAAATAAATAAATAAATAAATAGTGGAGAATGATTGATGAAGACACACCACATCAACCTGTGATCTTTAAATAAACAAAGGTGAACATGAAGTGCACACACATATAGACAAATGCACAAAGCACATATACATACACACACACACACACACACACACACACACACACACACACACACACACATTAGAAACGAAGGTAGGAAAGAGGGAGAGAGGGAAGAAAGGGAAAAAAGAAAGGAGAGACAGAAGGAAGGAAGAGAGAGAGAGAGAGGGAGGGAGGGAGGGAAGAAAAGGAGGAAGGGAGGAGATAAAGGAGAAAAGGAAAGAAGGAAAGAAAGGGAGGGAAAGAAAATGTAGAAAGTTGGGAGTGCCAAAGTATTTTTCAGGAAGGAGAGATTATTTCAAATGCTAATCATACCAAAATATTTTATGAATGTAGAAGATTAAAGCTGTGGTAGGATGATAATTATCATTAGAATAATGAAATGTGATCATGGAGATTTATGGAATCATTGGACCACTCTACAAAGAATTAAATTAATCCTTCACAAGATAATATTCATATTTACTTTTTTATCATAGAAAGGTACCATTAAACTTTCTACAATAAAAAAACAACTGAATGCAAAAACTGATGATGTTCCAATGAATAGTCACATTGTGGTTGATAATGTAACTCAATGGTGTCACACAATCCCATATTTAGACAGTTGTTGCAGTGAATAAATGATAGAATTAATCATACAGCATCTTTAAATGCTCTGTAATTTTAAAATAATTTCATTATTTTGATAGGGGTCATAGCTTGTGCCATGACACATGTGTGAATATCAGAGAATAATTTTGTGGACTTGGTTTTATCCTTGTAACATTAAGGGTTTCTAAGCATCGAATTGAGGCTAACAAGACCTTTAACAACAAAACTGTACACAAAATCAGTCTATAATTGTTATGTTTACAAAAATGGTAACTGCATGACTGGAGCAATAATGTAATTAAAATTTGAGCACTTTTTTCATGTAACTGACTATGTTCTATTTTAAAGAATTTAATGGTCATTTTCAATTATTCATTTATTTGTTGAATGCGATTTATCATAGGACTATACATATTCTAGGCTGTGTCCCAGAACTAACCCCTCAACCTATAGTGTTTTTGTTTATGGCATGAACATATGCAGTTGAGAAAAAAATCATGTTTTGGAAATGACCTAATTTTCTTTAAAGTTATGTTTTTGATGACATGAATGTTTTCTCAGGGAAACAGTCTTTCCTTCAAACCTTCTGATCCTCTGAAAACATACTGCATGTGTCTGTATAAGATATTAATGTGATTTTTCACCATCTGTGTTCTGAATTTAAACATCTCTTGCAGTCAGCACTTCTTGTAACACAGTAGGAGATTAATGTATTATCTGAAGGTATGTCTATAAATGTCACAAAAATATTACGGAAAGGTAATCCTGGTGTGATCTTCTATTTGAATGGAAGGATACTTGGCAAGCTGTTGCAGTTTTTAAACAATTGCATGTGCTTGGTGATGCTTTCTGATCCTTAGTATAGAAAATCTTATTGATAAATTGTGACTTACTTTTGTATATATGCACAGATTTCTTACAGCTAAGGCTTTACATTTCTTTTTCATTTCCCTTTTTAATTATATTATTTAATCCTTTCTTTTAGCAGAGTAGAAGGGATATGTAGTATTTTGAGGGAAATTCTAACAGCATTTGGATGATTAGGCATTCCAATCATGAATTTTCTCATTTTCTTCTTTGTTTTTTAAGCATAGATAGTTTGATAGAGTTGTGGATAGATGCCTGCCTTAACATAAGAACCCTAGCCTATTGTAAATGTTCATTCCAGCCTCAGGCACATATATTAAATGTAGGTATAAATATTCCATTCTGCAATTATCCTTGATTGATTTCATTTGTCATTTTCAGGGAGTCCCAAATGAATCAATCACCAGAAAAATAGTTAATCAATCCTTCAATACAAAATCATTTATTATTGTGGAATATGATGATTTAAAAACATAGTTTTCTCCAAAATGATTAGCTTGCCAAGTAAAAGTGTCCCATCTCCTCAGAAAGCACAGTAACTCAATGCTGGAGATGTAATTTGTTTGCATGCCTCAATAAAATGAGCAAGCACATAAAAACCAGAACAAATTAAAATGGAAATGCATGGAGTACACCATGCTCTATGATTGTCAACCCACCTTGCAAACATAAGGGAATGTGACTCTTTTGTTCTATTTTCATTACATTTTTATAACAATATCTAACTCAACTTGTATAAAAGAGGGAGGCTTGGAAAGTATAGAAACTTTCCTTGAAGCAAAAAATGATGGGCAACCATCTAACTACGACTTCTTTGTTTCTTGTGATTTTCTTAGGCCCTCTGTCTTATTCAAGATGGTACTGGCTTGAAAGAAAAAATGGCAGGCTATACATGTCAATCATGGATAGGCTCTTGATGATAGGTCTTTTTTTCTTTTATTGAAAGTCGATGTTTTTAATCATACAATATATTCCATTCGCCCTATTCCTCCCAGTTCCTCACCACCTCCCCTTGCATCTGGATCCACACCCTTTTTGTCTCTTGTTAAAAGACAAATAGACATCTAATGTATAATGATAAAATAAGACAAATAACAAACAAATCAGAATGTGTCAGCACAACTAAACAAAGTCACACATATAGATGTAGAAACACATTTTCACATAAGCAGATATACCATAAAAACCCTGAACTTAAAGCTGTAATGTAAAGGCAAAGAACGGTAGTGTAGAAAATAAAAACAAACAAAACTTTGTGACAACATTATGAGACAATAACCTCCGGAAAAGCCAGTGAGTTCATTTTGTTTTGGCTGTCTAGAGTTGGACAAAGAGACCGACTCTTAAGTGATTTATCAGTGAGACTCGGTTGTTAAACATTTGCTTTTCATTTTTAAGTGGCTATTAGTTGAAGGTAGTTTCTAGGTTAAGGAAGGGGCATGTGTCCTCTACTTTCATCCTAGAACCTCATCTAGTGCAGACCTGCACAGGTCCCATGATGCTGCCAACAGACTCTGAGTTCATATATGTGCCATCCCTGTTGTGTTTAGAAAGGCTTGAATCATTTATTCCTCCATTGTCTCTGGATCTTATATTCTTTCAGCCTCTTCTGCATGATTTCCTGAAGCATGAGAGGGAGAGATCTGATGGAGACATTTTTTTTATGGCTCAAAGTTCAAAGGTCTCTCACTCACTGCATAGTATCTGACTGTGGTCCTCTGCAGGAGGAAGCTTCTCTGATGATGTCTGAGCAAGGCACTGATCTATGACTACAACATATTGTTGGAGTCATGTTGTTGTATGTCCCCTTAGCAGAACAGTATTGCTTAGTTTTCCTGTAAGTCCCTGCTCTATATAGTCTAGGGTTCTTGAACACAAAAGCATCATTGGGTCTGAGTTCAATTTCATGAAGTGCCCTTTAACTCAAGTCAGATATTGGTTGATTTGTCCCACAAACTTTAGTCCCCTATCTTACAATCCTAGTAGGTGGGTAGTTCTAAGGGTTTGTACCAGTGCTGGTTTTTATATTCCTCCTTTGGTTGTGTGCAGAGTACCTTACACTAGCATGGATTCTAGTCTGTAGTAAAGGTTCTAGGTAGGCAACAAATTGACTTCTCCGTGTAATGAGTTGTATTGGTGTAGTCTTCAGCAATAAGGCCTTGCTGTGAATTTGTGGAGATCCACCACAATAGCCTTTGAAATAGCCTGAGTTGTTTAGGGGTTTTAATGGAACATCTTTGGCTAACAAATCATTTAGATCTAACCTATTCCTGGTCATTTGGTGATCAGAGATGTGCAGCTAGGGCTCTGTCTTCCCCATTATTTGGTGATTGATGATTTCATTATATAACCCCCATGTGTATATATGGAAAGAATGTGACTATTTTAGAAAGATTATTCTCTTTGAACCCTTAGTTGTTAAGTGCTTGCATAATTGATACTCTTAAAGAGCATAAAGCAGATAACATTTTGCTTTTGTAATGACCTGAGACAAAACTTAACTTGAAGCATAAAAACAATGGACAAATCGATACAAATTTCAATGGAATCCCTTTAAAGCTTCTAATGGACATCCTTTGCATATCAAGTGTTTTTGCTAAGTACAAGCAAGCCAACAAATAAAACAAAAGTTAATAGGTAACCAGACTATTAATTATAGAAAGAATGCAAAACTGGAATATTGGGATGAAATCAAAATTCTTAGAGTCATTTATGGGTCAGCAGTTGTAAGATCGCACACCTGTCAGGGAAGGTGTGCCCTGATCCAAAAGACCATGAACAGCTTTGATCCCAGTTCTCAGTGTTTTTGCATCTGTCACTTTTGCTACACCTCTAAGCTCTTGTTTCCTCATCTGTAAAGTGCAATAGTGAAATTTCAAACTGATTGGCCAACTTTAGGTATCATATAATTTTATCACTATTAAGTGATTTATAAATGTACAGACAAATAATGTTTCCTTGAAAATGGCATTGTAATTCAAATACACATTGTTGAGAGATCATTTCACATTGATGCAAAAATTACACATTTTTCCCCTTTAGGCAGGACAAAGGGTATTTGCTGAAAGTTGTTGTAGCAGTTAAAAGAATAACACTGTTTTCACATCAATCTTTTTCCAAAGTCAAGATACCATCATAACACTCAAGGAGAAACACCTTATTAAATGTTTTGCTAGTGAACTGTTCTTTATGAACTGACATTGTCATCAATCCTCTGCATCCGTGACTAACATTCCCTGGGTATCACTTCATCTCTGCTTAAGAACACATACCTTTCCATTACAAGGAATGTTTCAAACAGACTCCTTTATAAGAAAAACTTTTCTTTTAAATTAATGCCATTCTCCATTTTCTGGTATTCCAGTATAGCAAGTGCATTCTACTATGTAGCTAAACAGCTTTAGGACAAGAAGAGTTATAGACAAACGTTCATTGTTCAGCTGGTTACTTCCTGTTTGTGCTTACACAGGTATATGTCTAAATTAATGATTTGCTCTTTGAGAGGTGAAAATGTATATCAGCCTCATGGAATAATTGTGAGGACTGAAAAGCTCACATTTCTCTTTTGAATTACTCTGAGTATAAAGAAAAATTAGAGTCAGCACTGCCTTCATTGTCATTATCTTCTGTAATAACCAGTAGGACTGCTTAAATGGTTTGCAATTTTCTTTTGTCTCTATGAAAACTTCAATTGTAAACCCATCTTCAGAAATGAGCAAGTTCACACATACAAAAACCCATATACCTCTTCATATCCTTCTTCCTTTTGTTTTGTTGTTGTTGTTGTTTCTCTATAAATAGTTTCTTGGTAGCTTTGGAGTCTTTACTGGAACTCGCTTTGTAGACCAGGCAGACCTCAAACTCACAGAGATGTATCTGAAACTTTTTATATTATGGCTAGTGATGCTTTATTTCTTTGTTCTTGAGAAAGATGTAGTCATTTTTATATTACTCTATTTTAATTATCTTATGGGCTTGCAAATACACAAAATGATTTAATAGGCAGCACAATGGTGTGTTATACAAAATGAAGTTCATCTCAATTCAGCAATGCCTCCAAAAAAAGATGCCTATTTTTCAATTAAGCATCATTAAATCCCAATATACATAGACTTCCTGTTCTTTTGTGGAGAATAGATGGTAGATGATGGAAAAATTATTATGTGTAAACTTGGACAAAAGTTAAAATATTAGTGAAAATATAAGCAATATTTATCATAATAGGGTTTTTCCCCTCTCTATTCTCATATGTCGATTCTGAGTCTTTTTTTAAAGCTAAAAACAGTGAAACAATAAAATGGTCTCAAAATTCTCTACCATTCTATAAACATCTACATACATACACTTGCATTTTTTTTCCTATAGGTTCTAGATATCTCTCTCTGACTCTATTTTAGATTTATTCTACACTTTATATTGGAGATGGTGGGTTTATAGCTTACTCTGCTACAAAAATGACATGTAAAATGTTCTTTTCAAATTTCCAACAGATTCCTCATTGCCAAATTCAATGCTAAATTTTCAGTCATCTTGATATCTGAGCTGTCTAGAGCATTGGATAGGAAGTTTATTTTTTCTCCTTGGTATATATTCATAGTTAAATTTTCAAGGCAGGACATTCTTAATTTTTATCTATTCTTGTCCATAAGATTCACTCATATCTGCTAGTCCTGCTTCAATTTATAGTGATAGACTATTCAAAGCTAAATCTGTGGAGCTATTATTTTTTTATTAGAAATAAGCTTCTTTTACATGTCAATCCCATTTCCTTTTTCCTCCCCTCCTCCCATGGCCTCACCACCCTGCATCCAACCCCTTTCTGCTCCTCAGAGAGGGTGAGGACTTCCATGGGGGAATCTTGAAAGGTCTGTCATATCATTTGGAGAAGGTCCTAGACCCTCCCTATGTGTCTAGGCTGAGAGAATATCCCTCTATGTGGAGAGGGCTCCCAAATCCATTAGTATACCAGGGATAATTAACCAGAGGCCCCATAAATTGACTAGACCTCAAAACTGACATCCTTGCTCAGGAGGTCTGGAATAGTCCTATGCTGGTTTCCCAACTATCATTCTGGGGTCAATGTGCAACCCCTTGTTCAGGTCAGCAGTTCCTGTGGGTTTCTCCAGTCTGGTATTGACCCCTTTGCTCATTATTCCCTCCTCTGCAACTGTATTCCAGAATTCAGTTCAGTGTTTAGCTGTGGGTGTCAGCCTCTGCTTCCATTAGCTAATGGATGGATTTTTCTAGGATTGTATTTAAGGTAGTCATCAATCTCATTATCATAGAAAGGCATTTAAGGTGGCCACTCAACCACTGCTTAGATTGTTACTTGGGGGTCAAACTCGTAGATCTCTGGACATTTCCCTAGTGCCAATTTTTTCTTTAAATCTATAATGGCTCCCTCTATTTCTGTATCTCTTTTCTTTCTCCCCTCAATTCCTTTTTTTAATGGTTTGTAATTTTTCTGGCAGTCCCATTTTCAAACTTTAAAACATATTTGTTCATGAAAATTCAAGATTTGTAAAGTTATCCTAAATTTTAGGGTGGACAATCTGCTCAACACCTAATACTCCACATTCCATCTGGAATTTTTTCTCATAGGTTAGAATTAACAGGAGCTATGCTGATCATACACAGGGTTAATCCATGTGAACTGCTTCTCATCTAATCAATTGTGCTCATTTTCTCCTATTTGCTTTTATCAGGTTTAATTCCTCTTCCTTTCATGCCCATAGCTAGTCTTGTGATGATAATATCCTAATTCTACATTTGCCAATCTTCAATTGGATTCCTTTTCTTTATATTTTGCCTAATTCACTCCTAGATTTGTTCAAATACTAAAATTGTTATGTCTGGAACATCCCATGTCTAAAGCTTTGTCTCAGAATTCTATATTCTGCTCAACAATTCTCAAACTGTATGTTGTAACCCCTTTGGAGGTGGAATGTCAAATATCCTGCATTTACCTTATGATTCATAGCAGTAATAAAATTATAGTTATGAAGTAGCAACTGATTGATTTTATGGTTGGGGTTTACCACAACATGAGAAACTCTTCAAAGGGTCATAGGAATAGGAAAGTTGAGAACCATTGCACTACAATATATCACAGTAAAAGGTATAAGCGAGACCATTCATATTTTTTAATGTACAATGAATTCAGAAAGAATCAAGGTCACATATATTTCCTACTACAAAGATATATCCTGTTGCTTATGTAGCTATGACTTCTTTTATATTGTCCCTTACATCCAGTCTTAAGAATACCTTGCTTTTCATTAAACCCATGCTTATTAATCCTATCCAGGACTTTGCAATAACTGAATCATCTTTCTCAAATGCCCCTGTCTCAATGTTTTCAAGGTCAGCCCCACTTAAGCACCCCTGTCAATTGAAACTGTTTTGTTTTCTTTCTATGCCATATTTAAGAACTTTTACATAAAATTTTAATACTCCCTCTTCCTTGTTTTTATCACTTACTCACTTTCTCCATAACTTTTCAAATCACACAAAATACTTTTATATTTTGTTTCCTCTACTGATATATAGGTGTGATAATCTCATGAATGTTTCTGTTCTGTTCACTACTGTAAACTGAACATACACACAGCTCCTGGTCTTTAAGTTGTGCTTGGAATTTTAGTTGAGCATGTAGTACAAAACAATGACATATGTCTGATATTGTGATATATTGTTGTGGAATATTTATTTACCTATTAATGTATGTTGCATTTGATTATCTTGTGCAATGTTTGTTTAACTATGTAAAGATGTGTTACACATGTTTAATTATGTAAAGATAAGTTGCTGTTTACGTTACCTGCATAAGACACCTGATTGGTCTAAAAAAAGGCTGAATGGCTGATATTGAGGAAGGAGATATAGGTGAGACTTCCAGACAGGAAGTAGTGGGAGGAATTTAGGCTCAGGAAAATAAAGAAAAAGACATCAAGGATACAGAAGAGGTCGGAAGCTTTAAAGTAGGACATGCAGAATGAAAGAGCTAAAAAAATCCAATGCAAAACTTATATGAATAGAAACTGGTTAAATTAAATTAAAACATCTAGTGGGACAAGCCTAAGCCAAGGCCAAGAATTAATAATTGTAGTCAGTCTCTGTTTTTACTTGGGAGCTGGTTGGCAGCCCCAAGAACACTCTGACTACAATATAGTTCATATTTGGAAATGTTTTTATTAAATGAACTAGCCAATATAATTTATTTTTATTTATCTCATTAAGTATAAAGCATCAATTATGAGTAAAATAAACTAGCCCTCACTAAAAAAATTAATGTAAAATGCAATATATTCTCTCTCTCTCTCTCTCTCTCTCTCTCTCTCTCTCTCTCCCCCCCCTCTCTCTCTCTCTCTCTCTCTCTCTCTCTCTCTGTGTGTGTGTGTATGTGTTTCTCCCTGAGTGCCTGTTATTATGGATTAAACCCAGAATCTAATGATTGCTAACTAGGCAAAGATTCTGTTGGTTACATGTCTTATATGCTATTTATTTTAGGTTATAAGTTAGACACAATCCTGGAAAAAGAACACAGAAATGTCTCTACTAGTTATTAAGGTAGACATATCCCATGGCACTCCTTTCAGCCTAACAGTTCTCTGTGTACCCTTATCACCAGAAAAAGGTGCTGTAACTTTTTCACTTTTCTTGCACTTTCTTTATATCTTGGCATTTTCTGTTCTAATCTTCATAGAAACCTGGTGTAGAAGCAATATCAATGTCTTACAATACTCTTGATCTATATACTAACTTCTGTGGTCAATTTGTGAACGTGAGTATTTCTTATATAACTGCACACAATTTTATGTATAATATAAAGACTCACTGAATTTGGTACAATGATATTTCTTACTTATTTTCTTACAAGTTAGTCTATTTGTTTATCATATATAATATGATATATTATCATAAAATATATAAGTATATTTGAAATAACTTACTAAATGAATGGAACATCCCCATTTAAATATGCAGTAAGTTTTTAAATAGTATATAGTAATGTTTATTATTTTTACACATTATTTTATTTAGAATACATATTAACTGAGAACGTTTTCTCCACATTCTCTAATTTCTAGACAATTTGTTTTGAAAGATCAAATTTATTATCTTTCTTGTATTTTGAAACATAGTTAAAGGATTATGTGACCTGGACTCTCATTTTACATGTGAAATCATTTTTATTTATAAAGAAAATCAATGATGTTAGATAACTTGTTAATTATTTTGAGGATATTAATTTGTCATTATAATTTTGCAATGTATGGAGGTATTTTGACCCTAAAGCTGTAAATAAATCAGAATACTGACTCAGACTCCCTGGTGCTGTGGTTGCAAGCATGTCTCATCATATTTGGCTCAGAAAAATTGTCAATATGTCTTAGGTATTATTTTTTATTTTGGTTTTTCAATTCTACTTGCCATTAAGTAAAGACAGTACTTGTCATGGCCCATGTGAGATGTTATAACAAAATATTATAATTCTAAGCTGAGGAAGTATCCCTATATGTGAAATGAGCTCTCAAAGTCTATTCCTATGTTAGGGATAAGTACTGATATACTACAAGAGGCCCCATAGATTTCTGAGGCCTCCTCACTGACACCCACATTCATGGGGTCTGGATCAGTTCCATGCTGGTTTCCCAGTGATCAGTCTGGAGGCCAAGAGCTCTCCCTTTTTCAGGTCACCTCTTTCTGTGGGTTTTACCAGCCTGGTCTGGCCCCCTTTGCTCATCACTCCTCCTTCTCTGCAACTGGATTCCAGTTCAGTTCATTGTTTAGCTGTGGGTATCTGCTTCTATTCCCATTAGATGCTGGATGAAGGCTCTAGGATGGCATATAAGTTATTCATCTACACACAAGGGGCAGGGCCTAGACCCTATCCCAAAGGATATGACAGACTCTGAAGACCCCCTTGGAAGGCCTCACTCTCCCTGGGGAGCAGAATTGGTATAGGATAGGTATGGTGTTAGTGGGGGGTCAGAGGAGGGAGAGGGAACTGGGATTGACATGTAAAACAATCTTGTTTCTAATTCAAATAAAAATGGAGAAAAAAAGAAAAACAAAGATAATTCTGCCATTCTAAAGAAAGAGATGCTTATCAAGGTACAAGAAAGCATATATAACATCAATTAGATATGACCATAAAAGAAATTCCCTATGATACATAATAATCAAAGCACTAAACATACAGAACAAGGAAAGGATAATAAAAGCTTCCAGGGAAAATGACCAAGTTGCATTTAAAGACAGGTTCGTTAGAATAACACCTGAATTTTCACTGGAGACTCTGAAATCCAGAAGGACCTGAACAGATATTCTACAAACTCTGGGAGATCCAGTCCCAAATGACTATGACCAGTTGCAAAACGACTAATTGGTGGGAAAAGAAAAACATTACTCAATTTCTACCAATGAAGCTCTTCAGACATCATTAGAAAGAAAACTTCAGTCATGAAGGTTAACTGCACTCAAAAGGACATGGGAATCAACAATTGAAGAACAGTAAATCAAAAAGGGGGAAGTATGAATGATAAAGTATCAGTAATCAATAAAAACTGCTCTTTAACACAAAAACCCCAAAATATTATAATCCTTGTGCCTTGTAAGAGACAAATATAACATTAAAGCTTGACATTCCAAGACACATGCATGGGCTGATTCTTTGTTTAGTGAGGGTGTTTTCCTGGCTGATCTTCACATGATGAGAGAAAGGCAGCTCCCTGAACTTCCTTTCTAAGGCACAAATTCTAATCCTAATCATGATGTTGTAATACTCAGATTCCCCACAGGTGAATGCCATGAATGAGCATTGAGATTTCAGCATATTAACTACTGGATATGACACACACATATCTACATCACAGTTCTCCCCATTCTTGTCAACATTTGAAAGCTTTCATGTACTCATGACAATGTATGAATTGCCTGCAGGGAAGCATACATACAGCAATGGTAACAGTGTCCTGGGTTTAGGGGCACCGTTGAAGTTACTTCTTGTGAGCAAGAAAAGAAAGGAGAAAAAGAAAAAGAAAAATGGCAGTGGAGTTGGGAAGGCATTAATGCTATTGGCAATATCCAAGGCAGAAGATTCTATAGGAAAGACTTGGAAAAGTAAAATTGATCTCAACAGAGGAACTGCACATTCCAAATACCTATTGAGAACTTGCCATGTAATGGGAACAAGTAGAATAAGTAACTTTGGGTGGTTAGATCCTGGCCAGACTTCAGTAACAAAGGAAGAATTCATTGATTTATGGAGGTGATGTGGGTTGAGAAATTTGGGTTATATATTCCTTTTTCATTTGCCTGATATGTTATAATTGTTTGTTATTTATCCTTCTTTTACTTTTCTTTAAATGGCTACCATAGTACTGTCATTATATAGCTCCTACTCTCAAAGAAAAATTACTACTTTGGCAATTTCCAAAATAAAACCATTGACTCAGAATATTTTATCATTTATTTAGTTAGTTATTTTTATTTATATGCTATAGGAGCACTAGTGGGAGTTAGAGGACAACTTATAGGAACAGTTTTTCTCTTTCCACTGTGGTACACTGAGATTTAACCCAGGTCATCCTATTCAGTGTCAAGCAGGAGCTGAACCATTTCACTGATCCCTGAAGATGTTTTAATGTCATGGAACCTTACGTCTTTTATAAAACTTTAGTAAAATATTTTCAATACCTTTATATTTTAACCTAATAAAATATAACTAAAATTATGTTTTTTAATCATTTGACTAGTAGTGGGTTCTTTAATTTACAAATCTATTTTTCAAGTAATCTTTCAAAAAAAGCTTAGTTAAAAACAAAGGAAACATAATGATTTCTTATAGTTGATATTCCATGATTTTTGTTATGTTTACCTTCAAAGTTATTATCCTTTAACTTCTTCATTGTCATCATTTCCCTTTTAAAACTGGTCCACTTAGCTTTTGTCATTTGAAGTTCTTCCTTCCTAATGTTATCTCCCCACTAGTTCTTTTTCTTTGGCAGCTCTAATTTGTCCTCAAATCAGGAATTTCTGTACTTTGTGTCTGCATGTACATTTGCTTGTCCTAGCTGTTCAATGAATGCATGGAAGACTCACATTCTTCATATTAAGATGCCAACCATGTTCATTTTCAAACATGTCTCTGTAAAAATAATTCTTTCTGCCAGGCTTCCCAAGTTCTGCCTGCTGCCATGTTATGGTCCCAAGTAACACACAGAGACTTATATTAGATACAAATGCTGCTTGGCCAATGACTAGGATTTCTCATCTGCTAGCTCAGTCTTAATTATCATAACTCTATATATTTTTTATTATCATATCAGATGCCAGCAGAAGTATCTTGTCTTCCCGGGTTCACATGGTGACTCTCTGCTTTCTCCTACCTTTCCCAGAATCTTCCTTGACTCCTACTTCCACCTATCTTGTTTTCCTATTGGCCAACAGTACTTTATTTATCAACCAATAAGACAATCATGCACACAGAAGGACCTCCCCCATCATGTCTCTTAGAAAAGCACCCTCAGCCTAGGTGCTCTAGAGCAGTAGGATGTCTTTCTAAGAGACAGAATAAAATGTGTGCAGAGATATGTGAGGCAAAATTACTGAAATCACTGTCAGAGTGACAGACTTACTGAAAGAGAAAGTCTAAAGGTAGTATCTATTGTTCATCAGTGCTGCTTTGTGTCTACTGGTACTTGAGGAGAGAGATATTCTTCTTTTCACAGGGCTGCTGATGCCACCACAATGCTGATTACAGTTAGAGTGCTTAAGAAGTATAATGGATAGGGGTTGACATTCTTAGCTTGCTCTATCACTTGTATTCTTAGCATCTAAGCACCACTGCTTTGATAAATGTGCACTGATGCAGCTTATCCGCATATATAACAAGTTTTCTCAATTCCCAGTGTATAAATATGCAGTCAATTTTATTTCATATAGTAATTATAGGTTATTCTACTCTGAGTTTGTCCTTGTCCTTGTTGTCCTGTTTTTTTTTTTTTTTTGAAAAAAGGAACCTTAGGAACATAAATAGGCATTCAGTGATATGACTCATATTCTGCTTTTCTAACATATTATTCATATCACAATACTTCAAGGTAATTGTGTTAGTTTTCTGTTTTGACTTATTAGGCACTGCCATAGGAGTCTGGAATTGAACTTGAGTCTTCTGTAATAACAATAAATATTCTTAACCACTGAGCCACCTCTCCAGTCCTCTGTCATTTAACAAATGAATGTCCTCTGGGAATAATTAACTTTACTAAGATCATTTAGCTCCTAAGTTCTAATTCAGAATTTACAGTCATGCCAGTATGTATGCATTCTGAACAGTCTATTTAGTAAAAGCACAGTTGAAACAACACAAGCAAAAGAGAAAATACTTTATCCAGACATTCTACAGTCTGGATATTGAATGTTCCTTGCATGCAGCAACTAGCACAGAAAATAAAAATAAACACTGAATTGTCAAGAAATATATATTACACACACACACAAAAACACACACACACACACACACACACACACACACAAACACACACACAAACACACACACACACACACACACACACACACACAGTATCCTTTATAAATGAGAAGTAGTTTTAGGACAAAATGTTATTTAAACAGAAAATTTCATTAGATCGGCTTCCACAATTTGTAACAGATTGTCAGCCTGGGTAGCAGAGAGCATGTAGAAATATCACAGACTTTTCTCTTTTTTTTTGCACATATGAGAAACTATTGGGGGAGAAGAAGCAATGCAGTAGAGTCATATGATGCTAAGAAAGTCTGTAAAAGAAAAAAATAAAATCCCTAAAAAAGAATCAGTTAAGGAGTTCTATGGAACAGCATAGGGTCTGTACTTAGAGATACATTGTATTCTCCAAAACTGGAGAAACTAGATCAGAGGATTAGTGAAATATACTTACAATGCCATGTTGATTCCAGGGATCAAATGGTTTGCCTGATGAGCTACCTCTTTAACTCTCATTTTGCTACTTTTATTGTTTTTATATATCTAGCAAGAGTTAAAGAACCCATGACATTTTTGCTAGATTATTTCCTATATTATAGACTATACATACTGGTACAGTTAGATAATAATGTCAGCAAGCAAAATAAACAAGAAAATATCACTCACTAAATGAGACTTCAATAAGAATTACACCTGTGTGTAACTGCTGTCATTTGCTATAATAGAATACTTAGAAAAACCATAAATGAATTACTTAAAAGGTTTATCCTCTGATTCAAATATATTTAAAATACATGGTTCCTACTGCTTATGTCCACTTTGTTTTTCTGTTTATGTAGCAGTTGTATTATTTCCTATGTTATTTGACAATAACTAATCTTTTGAGTTTGTGATACATGATCCAATCATGCCATCCCATGATTTTTAGTTTTATATATATTCTAAAACCAATATAGAAGATCCAAGAATGCTTTAATCAATTCCCATGAAGTCTCAGTACAGCTACCTCAGGCTACACCTCAATCTCTTTGTGTGTAATCTTATTCTATTTATCAGTCTTAATACACATAGAGACAGGTCTATACTAAAAGATAATCATTCCTATAAGATTGCTGGGGTTATGTGGTTTATGTCCATCAGATCTGAATGTTGCATGCTTTCTATGTAAGAGTGCATATGCTAATGTAAATATAGGGCAGCTGTCTTCCTTGACTAAAGCAATTTTGGTAAGTGTAGGTGGATTGTAGTTTAGACTTTTTTCTCATTTTAAAAAATGAATGAATTTTGGTTGCTTGTAATATTTCAAAAAATGTTGACTTTTTTGTCATTGTGATTAATCATTAGAAGCATCATTATAGCATATTTCATTGTGGTAATATTAGTTTGCTGACTTGATTAAAGTAACTTAACTTTAAATATAACTAAAAAACCAAGCTGTAATAATAAAGTAAAAATAAAAATCCTGTAAGTAACAGAATCACTTTATTTATCACTTTATCTAATTTTACTTATCCTGCCCTGACCTATATATTGTATCATACAGCTTTTTCATATTGACTCTATATATTCTTGTAACTGATTGAAGTCAGTCTGAATTCATGTTATCACCACTATCCTTTAGCCAGTTCTTGGCCTATCCATAAAGCTTCCTTGTCCTGAATATTCTTTAATCCCCTTTGAAGAGGTTGTTAAGATTAGAACAACAAAGTACTCCAGACTCAGTGAATTTTCTCTTTCTTCCAGACTTGGAATCGGCTTCTCTAAGGAGTTCAGTCTCTTTGATACATAGCAGATGGTATCTATTACTTTTCTGTAATTATTATTGATAGCTCAAAAATATTGGGTGGTACAAGAAACTGTCAATCATAATTTTAACTTTTTATTTTAAATGCTCTTGATAACATCATAAATTAACACAACAAAAGCTAATCTTTCTGCAATGAAACAAATTGAATTTTTTCATTACAAAAGAGATTTTCTATTTTTAGAAAAGAATATTAAGCTTCTTAGGCACAGGTTAGATTTGCTTCTGCAGGTGAGTAAACATAAAGAACGTAGAGGATCTTCAGTCTCCCTTACACATTTTTCAATTAACATTTACCCTTTGGATCAGCTGGCTTCTCCCCAGGGTACAGCTATGGGCAGCTGAATGATGAACTTGCCTGCTCCAACTCGCTCAAAGCACTGAACTATTTTAATTGTTGATTCATGTGGGGAGATGATTGATGTGAAACAGAAATCAGAGTTGTTCAGTCTCAGACTTTATAAGATCCCCTTCCATTTATCATTCACTATCCTAAAGCCCTCAAGATTAGCTTTGTTTAAAGACTATTTGCATTTAAATTGTGGGGATATAGTAGAGTACTTGTATTTTATGACTGAGGTTAAAAGCTAAAGTCATCAGTGGTTTAATCCTTTTTAAAACAGCAATCCCTAAGGCAACCCAAACCATTGAACATGCTACATGATTTAGTAGAAATTTCCCAGGCAAGGGGATACTTTTAAGTGAACAGTGTAAAAGAAACACAGAGAATACTTGTTTTTTTTCTGCCAGGTTGAAGTCCCAAACAAACTCTTGTGGAATAACAGCCCCTTTGTGAGCTACTCTTTCTACAAAAAGATGAAACATTTTATTTTATGAAATTACAATTGTATAAGTCAATTTTTCTCAAGTACCATGTAGAGTTAATTGACTTCCAGTAACCTGAATTATGTTTTTACCTTACAGCTCAATATTAAATTGTTAAGCAGAAGCTTTTAGAAATGCATAGAATGAAAACATTAGGCAGGAAACAGACTACAATTTTCATTATAACAATCTGAAACAGAATGTACCCAATTCAGGTTATAACTGTGAGAATAACACAATTATCCACATTCCTCATTCTTTTCAAAGAATTCCGAAGGTCATTTATATCAAGAGAAAAAAATTGAGATTTTATCAGTAAACTTAGCTTATTTGAATAACGCATAGATGTTCATTTTTAAAGTTTCAAGAAGTCTATGAATTTGGCTTTACAGAATGTTTCTAAAATATCAATTTCTGCCTTTAAATATCATGCATAAGGTGTTAGACTCAAACTTTGGTACCTTAATAAATTATAGATTCCACAAAAATAAAGATACATTTTCTAATCTAACAGATAAAAACAACATGGTATTGGTATTAAAAACAGACAGGCAGATCAATGGAATCAAATCTAAGCAGCAAATGTCAATTCACACAGTTATGGACACCTGTATTTTTGACTGACAAAGAAGCCAGCATTATACAAATAGCTCTATAGTAGAGTTAGAAATTGGGGATAGTGATACCTCTTTTTTTCCATTTTTTAAATTTAAATTCTTTAATTGCTACTCATATTTACATATCCATTCCCATTCTCTCGCCCTTCCTTCTTCCTATGTGCCCCAACCCATCCCCCAACTTCTTCCCAGGGATAGTGAGGCCCTCCACAGGGAACCTTCAAAGTCCTTCAAAGCCTAGGCCCTCCTTGCTGCATCTGGGCTGCAATAATATCCCTCCATAGGGAATGGTCTCCCAAAGTCCATTTGTGCTCTACAGATATACACTGGATCTACTATGGAGGTCTCATACACTGCCTTGGCCTCCTAGCTGGCACCCACATTCAGAGGGCCTGGTTCAGTCCAATGCTGTTTCCCCAGCTTTATGACTAGAGTCTCTATGCTCTCAGTAGGTCAGGTCAACTGTTTCTGCAGGTTTCTCTAGCACCATCTTGGCTCCTTTGCTCATCCCTCCTCCCTCTCCAAAACTGGATTCCAGGAGTATGGTTCTCTGCTTCAAACAGCTACTGGATGAAGGCTCTAGGAGTGGTGACCAAGGTAGATATCATTCTTCTTATAGGGGAAGGGCATCAATGGCATCCTCTCCACCACTGTTTGGATTCTTAGTTGAGGTCATTCCTGTGAATCTCCTAATATTTCTTCTATGCCATACCTCTCTCCAAACCTGTACTGTCTCCCCCTATCAAGGCATCTCCTTTCCTGACCTCCTCTATTCCTCCCCTGTCTCAGTCCTCTTGTTTTCCTCCTCCCTCCCTTTCTCCCCTTCCCACCTTCTTCCAATAAGGACATTTGTTCAACTATGTTCATAACAGCATTATTTGTAATAGCCAGAACCTGGAAGCAACCTAGATGCCCCTCAACTGAAGAATGGATAGAGAAAATGTGATATATTTACACAATGGAGTACTTACTACTCAGAAGAAGGAAAAAATGGAATCTTGAAATTTGCAGGGAAATAGACAGAACTAGAAGAAATCATCCTGATTGTGGTAACCCAGTCACAAAAATATAAACACGGTGTGTTCTCACTCATATATGATTTTTAACATTGAGCAAAGGATTGTCAGTCTACAATCCATAATGCCAGAGGAGCTAGAAAACAAGGTAGTATCTCTTTAAGTTATTTTACTGTACAGGAATGTTTTAGCCTCCTTGTTCTATTGTGTTTTGTTTTGTTTCCAAGTGAAATTGAAAATTGTTCTTCCAAATTCTGTGGAATTGTTTGCACATATTGATGGAAATTTTGTTGAATCTGTAGATTGCTTTTGGAAAGATAGCCATTTTTATTATGTAATCCTACTGATCCATAAACCTGGGTGATCTTTCTATCTTCTGCTATCTTCTCCAATTTTTTCTACAAAATTTGAAGTTCTTATCATACATGTCTTTCAATATTTGTTTAGAATTATGCCAAAATATTTTTCTCTGAATTCTTTCACCACCCACTTATTATTTGTATATAGGAGGGCTACTGATTTTTTTTTTTTGAGTTAACATTGTATCCAGCCGCTTCAGTGAAGGTATTTATCATCTGTAGGAGTTCCCTTGTAGAATTTTGGAGGTTGCTTATCTATTCTATCATATCACCTATAATAATGATACTGAGACATCTTCCTCCCAATTTGTATCCCCTTCATTTCTACTATTTGTCTTATTGTTCTAGCTAGATTTTCAAGTACTACATTGAGTAGATAGAGAGTGGACAACCTTGTCTTTTTGCTGATTTTAGTGGTATTGTTTGAGTTTCTCTCCATTTAATTTGAAGTTTTCTATCAGCTTGCTGGATGTTGTCTTTATTATGTTACTTATGTCCTTTGCATTCTCTCTCTCTCCAAGACTTAGTATAATGAAGAGGTGTTGGATTTTGTCAAAGGTTTTTTCAGAATCTGATAAGATCAAGTTTTTTTTTTTTCAGTTTGTTTATATGGTGGATTATATTGACAGATTTTTCTACGTTGAATTATCCCTGCACCTCTGAAGGTACTTGTTCATGATAAATGAATTTTTGATGTGTTCTTGGATTTGGATTTTGAGTATTTCATTGAATATTTATTCATCAATGTTGTTCATCAAATTGGTCTGTAATTCTTTTTCTTTGCCGAGTCTTTTTGTGCTTTAAGTATTGTGGTAACTTTGGTCTCATAAAATGAATTTTGAAATATTCCTTCTGCTTCTATTTTGTGTAATAATTTGAGAATTATTTCTATTTGCTCCTCTCTGAAAGTCTGATAGAATTCTGGGTTAAAACTATCTGGCCATGGGCTTTTTTTGGGGGGGGGATTTCAATGGCTGTGACTCAGGAATTATAGGTCCATTTAAATTATTCATCTTATCTTGTCTTAATTTTGGTTACCTACCAAGAAATTTGACCATTTTGTTTTACTTTTTAATTTTGTAGAGTACAGGTTTTTAAAGTATGAGCTAATGATTCTTTGATTTTCCTTGGTGTCTGTTGTTATGTCCCGCTTTTTGTTTCTGATTTTGTTAATTTAGATATGCTATTATCTCCCTTATAGTTAGTTTGAAAAAGGGTTTGTCTATCATGTTGAATTTCTCAAAGAACCAACTGTTTATTTTATTGATTTCTTGTATTGTCTTATTTATTTCTATTGATTTAAGCTCTGAGTTTGATTCTTTCTTATGTCCTACCGCATTTGAGTGCATTTGCTTCTCTCTGTTCCAGAGCTTTCAATTTTGTCATGAAGTAACTGGTATGACATCTCTCCAAAATATTTATGAAGGCACTTTCTTACTATGAGGTTTCCTCTTAGCACCACTTTCATTATGTCCCATGAGTTTTGGTATGTTGTGCATTCATTTTCACAGAGTAATAGGAAGTCATTTATTTCTTTATTTCTGCTTTGACACAGTAGTCAACTAGTTGAGATTTGTACAGTCTCCATGAATACATAGACTTCCTGTTATTTCTGTTGTTGAAATCCATTTTAATCTTTAGGGGTCTGATACATGTGAGGTGATTATTTCAATTTTCTTGAATTTGTTCAGACTTGCCTTGTGACCCAGTATGTGTTCAATTTTGGAGAATAATCTTTGAGGTGATGAGAAGACATATTATTTTTTGTTTTGTTGAAGTGATATATAGATATCACTTTTGTCCTTTTCGTTGATAATGTCTGTTAACTCTATTATTTTTTTCTGTTTAGCTATGTGTGTGTGACCTATCCATTGGTGAGAGTTGAATATTGAAGTCTCCGACTATCAATGATTGAGGGTTGATGTTTGATTCAGTTTTAGCAATAATTCTTTTACAGATGTGAGGTATCCTTGAATTTTGGGCATAGATGTTGAAAATTGAATTATCATCCTGATTGATTTTCTAATTTTATGACTTGAAAGTGTACTTCTTCATCTCTTTTGATTAATTTCAGGTTGAATTATTTTTTGTTAGATATGAGATAGCTACTCCAGCTTGGTTATTGGAGCCATTTAATTGGAAAATGTTTTTACAGCCTTTATACATGAGGTAATATCTTTGATGTTTATGTAAAGTGGGAAATTACCAATATGGAGCCAAGTAGAAATATAAGGATATTTAATAGGGAAAACCTTACTTACAGAGCAACCTAGCCAGTCCAGCAAGCCAAAAGGGAAAACTAAAAGTGAAATGCAGCCCTGAAACTCTCCCTCTATGTCACCCTGACCATGCCCTCCCAGGTGTGTTCAGGCAGACCTGTAGCCAGCCCCTAAGCAGGCATGGCTACAGGTTCCCCTACAATTCCCCTTTTAGTCTAAAAGAGGATTAAAACTTAACAGTATAAAGTCTCCAAAATTAACAATTTTAAAAGTGAAATATAAGATGATACAACAATCTGCTTGTCTCATCCTAATTATCTATTTTAACTAAATCCTAAAGTCATTTGAAAGAGGTGTCCAAGCTTGAATACCTCCTTCCAATCCCAACCATAAACAATAGGAAACTATCCCTAACTAGGTATATACACTATCCTAAATGACAACAATGGGTAAAGGGGGCATGACATCCTCCAAATTACTTCCTGCTGAAATGGGAGGATGATAGCCTTGTGGGGTCCTGTAGGAAGAAAATGTTAATATAGTGAAAGTCTTGAATGGATTGTATCCAGTCCATGTTAGATGGGATTCGCTTGATTGAAGATCTCGCTTGAAATCCTCAACTTGATTGAAGTCAGTATCTGAAGCTCTGGCAGGAATGTCAGTTGAAATGGAGCAAGTTGGATCCAGTGCATTCGAGGAGGTGTGGCCCATTTTCTTTCCAGGGTGTCCAGGGATTGCTGTCAGGTAGGTCTTCATTGGCATAAACAGTTAGCAGAGAAATGATTGCTTGTGATGTACACATACTGGGAAAGGCAACCATGGGAGAATAACGATTATGAGAGGGTGTACACTTTGAAAGAAAGATCCAAGAAAAGACAAAGACAGTCCTGAAATTCTTCTTTTATTCTATATTACATCACTTGGCTTCTTGATACAATACAGAAACTCTAAAGTTTAGTTAAACTATGTGCTTTGATTTTAGAGGAGGAAAGCCAAATCCACATCTAAATCCAGCATTGGTTTAATTGAATAGGGACTAGGAAATGAAGAGAAATAGAGTTCTCTGAGAGACAGCTGTAAAGTTTACCATATGGCACGTTCCTTTTGTTTGATGGTAATAGGTACCTTCTTTTCTTAAATATCTACCCATGCAGTGTCCTATGCCTTATGGACATGAGTTTTCCTGTGACAGTAAAAGCAAAACATTTCCCTTTCCTTTCAGAGGTTTCTATTTAGTTTATGAGATATACCTTAGTAGAATACCTCTGTTTCTCCTCATCGAGAGGTCTTTCCTTTTCAACTCAAATCTTGATCAACTTTGATGGTATCCAAAGTTTTTTCTTCTCCTGTGGAAACCAATGCAAAACCCCTACCCAAATGTAACACATGTCCTGGTTTCCATACAGAGATTAGTACATCTTTGAAGTATAATGTCTGATTCAGTTCAGCAGTTTTTTTCTGTGGTCCAGTATCTTTCCACAGCTGTTTGTCCATTTTCATTGGAATTAAGAAAGTTAAGTGTTAATAAAGCATTATGCAACTTATGTTTGGGGGGGGTTAGTCTTCTAAGCTTGTTTGTTAAGCATCTCCTTAAGTGTTATATTAGATCTCTCAACCACTGCTTGTCCTGTAGGATTGTGTGGTATACCGGTAACATGCTTTATGTTATAATATTTGAAAAAATGTTCTAATTTTGTGGAGACATATGCTGGAGCATTGTCAGTTTTTATGTGTGCATGTATGTATACCCATAACTGCCATCACCTCTAGCAGGTGTGCAATAACAGAATCAGCTTTTACACAGTTAAGAGCAGTAGCCCATTGGAACACTGAGAATGTGTCTATAATATGATGCACATATTCAAATTTCCAAACTCTGCAAAGTGAAAGATATCCATCTGCCAAATCTCATTTCTCCAAATGCCCTTAGGATTACAACATGCTGGCAATGGAGTTTGATTATAAAAAGAACAAGTAGGACAGTTTCTCACTATCTCCTTGGCTTGTTGCCAAGTGATGGAGAAGTTCTTTTTCGAACTTTGGTATTTACATGATGTTTCTTATGAAATTCTGAGGCTTCTAGCACACTTCCAATTAATAAATGATCAACCTCATCATTGCCTTGTGCTTGTGGGCCTGTAAGACCTGTATGGGATTTGATATGTGTACTGTATATAGCATTATTTCTGTTTCTGATAGTTTCCTGTAATTGTAAAATCAAAGAGGTTAATTCTGTATTATCAGGAACAAATTGTGCAGTCTCAATGTGTAACATGACTGTCTCTGCATATTGAGAATCAGTAACCATATTAAGAGGTTCTGTAAAATGCATAAGTACCATGAGAATTGCAAATATTTCTGCCTTCGTACAGATGAATATGGACTTTGAACTACTTTACTTATCTCACCTGCTTTATAACCGCCTTACCTGATTTGTTGGCATCAAGGTAGAAGGTAAGAACACCAGAAAGGGGATTTTGTCTTACAATAAGTGGAAAAATGCATACTGTCTTTTTATGAATTTAATTCTGTCAGTTTTGGGATAGTTGTTGCTAATTGTTCCAAAAAAGTCAGTAAGAGCTATTTGCCAACATTCCTTATCCTTCCAAAAGGAAGAAATTTCCTCATTAGTTAAAGTTACTATAATTTCTTCTGGATCTTTTGCAGTCAGTTGACGAAGTCTTAATTTTCCCTTTAAAATCAAATCAGAAGTCTTTTCTATATATGTCTTTAACTATTTATTCTATTTGGCGGAAATATCCATTTCAATATAGTGTCATTCCTCTGCATCAGAATCCCAGAAGGGTATTCTCTGGATGGCAAGATAACCAGATTATAGTCTAAACTAAGGTTTATCTGATCTACATGTGCATCCAATATTCTGTTTTCTACCCATTGTAACTCTTTTTCTGCCTCAGCAGATAATATTTTCAGACTGTTTAGGTCCTTATCACCTTTAAGGGCCATTTTTAAATGCTTTAAGTCATGTGCTTCTACATCAATAATCATTTGTAATTGAGAAATTTCCCCTAATAATTTCTGAAGAGAATTAAGAGTTTGATAACGATCTCTCCTAATTTGTACCTTTTGAGATCTGATTCTTTCTAAGTCTATCTTGTAACCTAAATAGTTAATAGAATTTCCTCTTTGTATCTTTTCTGGGGCAATCTGTAACCCCCAAGGAGGCAGAACTTCCTTCACCATTTCAAACATAGGTTCCAAAGTTTCTTTGTTGGAATCTGATATAAGAATGTCATCCATGTAATGATAAAAAAGAGATTGTGAAAATTTCTTACGAATTATTTCCAAAGGTTGTTGTACAAAGTGTTGACACAAAGTAGGACTATTTAGCATTCCTTGTGGCAAAAGTCTTCACTGATATCACCTAACTGGCTGTGAATTATTAAGAGTTGGTACAGTGAATGCACATTTTTCTCTATCATTTTCCTGTAATGGTATTGTGAAAAAACAGTCTTTTAGATCAATGACTATGATAGGCAATCCTTTAGGTATTAAGGAAGGTAATGGCATTCCAGGTTGCAGAGAGCCCATTGGTTGAATTACCTTATTTATGGCTCTCAGGTCTGTCAGCATTCTCCACTTACCTAATTTCTTTTTGATAACAAATACAGGAAAATTCCAAGGACTGGTAGATTCCTCTTTATGTCCAGCGTCTAGCTGTTCCTGTACTAACTTTTCTAAAGCCTCTAGCTTCTCAGAGGTCATAGGCCATTGTCCTACCAAAACTGGTTCATCTGTAAGCCACTTCAATGGCAGGGCCTTTGGTTCCTCTGAAGGTCCATCATTTATATCTAGTTTCTGTACAACATGGATGGTTGGTAACCGTTTTCCATAGTGTCTTACCAGATCTTTTCTACTATCTAAAGATTGTACATAACTTGTATCCAACACTGGAGGAATATTAATCTGAGTATTCCATTGCTGTAAGAGATCATGACCCCAGAGATTTATAGCTATATCTGCCACATATGGTTTCAGTATCCCTTTCTGTCCTTCAGGTCCAAGGCAGACGACCAAGTTAACACTCTATCGAACTCTAGATAGAGTCCCAATTCCTAAAAATTGTACATTTGCCTCTCTAAGAGGCCATTTCTGAGGACAAGACTTTTGGGTAATATTAGTTACATCTGCCCCAGTGTCTACTAAGCCAGAAATAACTTTATTATTCATTTTCACTTATCATTAATAGAAGCTTGCCAAAATATGCGTTTCTCATTTTGTCCATTCACACTTGATTCTTCATTACTATTCAAACTACCACCTAGAGCAGTATCATTTTTCAAAATAGGCAAAGAACAATCTATTGTTCTGTGAGAGATTGTCTCCCACTTCTACTGGGAATGACTGGACCTATCTTGAAGTGGGGGCCTTCTTGAGGCCTCCCCCTCAGGGTGTCCGAGACTTAACGGGTTTCCTTGCATGTCCCTGGTCGATCTACATTCATTGGTCCAGTGTCTACCACATCATCTACACAATCCAGAAGGCAGTGGCCTTCTGTATGAGGCATTGTTAGAATTCGTTTGTCTGCAATTTCTCTTAGTATGTTCCATTTTACCACAGATGAAACATCTAGATTCCTGGAGCCTTTGAGGTCTCCAGGGGAAGGCTCTTCCTACCCAATTTTCTGGTTCATAGTAGTAGTAACCTCTAGCATCTTGGTACCTATGTTGACCTTTGTGAGGTGCTTCTCCTTTCCAAGTGCTTGTGTCCTTCCTTCTAGAACTTTTAATTTCCTTTTGCCTGTTTTATGTATGGGCTATGGAAACCATATGAGACAACTGATTCTTTAATATTCCTAAGATCCTTCAGCTGTATAGGTTGCCATTCATAACCCATCAGTCCATGAGGGTGTTTCTTAGAAGCTGGCTTTTCTACATGGGTACACTAATGGTGTACGAGTAACAAACTTAGAGGAATAGCCATGATACCTGGGTGGAGTAGGTTCCTCAGATTGGAGTGATTCTGCTTCTGAGGCATCCCAATGACTGTTAAGCCTAGTAATGATATCCGTATGAAAAGTTTCAATCTCCTTAATCATAAAAGATTCCAAGCATGTTAGTGAATCTGCAAATTGCTCTAACTGCTCCTCTACATGTTTTCTAGGTCTTTAATAGATCATCCTTAGGCAGCATCTGGATGGTATGGAAACTCTCTTCTAGGTATTGGAGTCTAGATTCAAGGTCATGATTTGCTGATTTTGAGTCCTCAGCAATCGACTGTATGGATCTATGTAATCTGTCTGCCCTGTAGTGTAAATTATCTTCCAAAACATCGAATCTAGACCCAAATTTGTGATCTGCTACCTTGGATGCTTCAACAATTGATTGAATGGCATTGTCCAATTCTTCAACCCTATCCTAGGTATTTTGCACCTTTGCATCTAGTTTCTGGGTAACATTGACTATCTGAGTTTCTAGCTGGCTACAGATATTCTTTAGCTCATCCCGGTCTTCTGAGACAGTGCCTAGCCTCTGAGGCCTCAGGCATGGAGGTTCTCTCTGTGTTTATCTCATCATAAATATGCTGCATCTCATCTTGGGTAACAGACAGCTCTGTCTTTAGTCTATTGGACAGAGACAAGCTTATCATCCACTTTCTTTCTACTTGCTGCACAATTGTGGTCTGAGCTAATCTGTTCTCCAAAACCTCATTGCGTAAAGCTGTTATTTCCTGTAAGTAGGTGGTGAGGTTATCCTTATCCCTCTTCCTGAGTCCTCTGGCTAGTAATACTATTTGTTCCAGAAGCCTAAATAGCGACCTAGCCAGCCAGCATGGCAGTAGTCTGTCCAGCAAGCCAAAAGGGAGAACAGAAAGTGAAACGCAGCATGGAACCTCTCACTCTATGTCACTCTGACTATGCCCTAGCAGGAGTGTAAGCAACAGAACGATGGATTTTGTTTCTACATTCATTTGTTAGCCTGTGTCTCTTAATTGGTGAACTAAGTCCGTTGACATTGAGAGATATCAATGACCAATTATTTTATAGTCATTTTGCTGTAAGTGGTCGTGTGTGTGTGTGTGTGTGTGTGTGTGTGTGTGTTCATTTTTTGGGTTATACTGGTGTGAAAATATTTATTGCCTATATATTCGTGGATATAGTTTACAAGCTTAGGTTGGGATTTTTCCTCTAGTACTCTCTGTAAGCCTGGATTTGTGGGTAAATATTGGTTAAATTGGACTTCATAAAGGAATATCTTGTTTTGATTCTGATTGAAAGCTTTGCTTGGTATAGTAGTCTGGGCTGGTATCTATGGTCTCTTAGAATCTATAGCATATCTATCTGTACAGGCCTTTCTGGCTTGTAGAGCTACCATTGAAAAGTCAGGTGTAACTCAATATGTCTGCCTCTATAAGTTATTTGGCCTTTCTTTTCAGCTTTTAATATTCTTTCTTTGATCTGTGTGTTCAGTGCTATGATTTTTATATGGCTAGAGGATGTTCTTTTCTGGTCTAATATATTTGGTGTTTTGTAAGTTTATTTTTTTATAGTAATGTCCTTTATTTTAGGAAAACTTTCTGCTATGTTTTTGCTAAAAATATTTTCTGTGTCAACCATTATTCATAGCTTTGGTCTTCATATAGTGTCCCAGATTTCCTGGATGTGTTGTGTCAGGAATTTTTAAAATTTATCTTTATATTTGACCAATGAATTTATTTCTTGTATTGTGTCTCCAATGCCTGAGATTCTCTTTTCTATCTTTGTATTAATTTGATTATGCTTGTGTCTATAATTTCTGTTCACTTACCAAGATTTTTATATTTCCATAATAATCCCAGTTTGTGTTTTCTTTATTGATTCTTTTTCCATTTCCATATCTTGAACAGTTTTATTTTTTCCTTCAATTGATTTTTTGTTTGTTTCTTGATTAGTTTTGTTTTTATTATTGTTTGTTCATTTTCCCTGGCTTTCTTAATGTTTTTTAATGCATTTATTCATTTCCTTTTTAAGAAACTATCATCTTCATAAATTAGGTTTCAAGGTTATTTTCTTGTGCTTCAGTGCTGTTGGAATATTAGATACGTCTGGGATTTGGGGGTGACATATTGTCTTGGCTTTTGTTAATTGTCTTCTTACACTGACATTTAGGCATCCAGATTTGGATTGAGTATAGGCCTAGGTGCTGATTTCTGGGTTTTTCTTTGTTGTATAGTGTTTATTTCCTTGGCTTCTTTTTCTTCTCAGTTTTCTGGCTTTGGCTTTAAAAGCCTGCCATTGTGTAAAGAGACACTGCACAAGTTGGGGGCTAGACTTCTGATGTCCTGGATTGCCTCTGGTCCAGCAGGGAGTTGCTGCCCAAGTTGGGTTTGGAGTTCTAATAATAATTGTGGCATCTGATCTGACAGTAGTCTCCTAGGGTTTAGGATGCTGGCCTGACTTCTAGTGGGGTCAGAGCTTTCTTCCTGTTTAGGGGAACTGGTTTAGCCTTTAGGGTTCAGAATGCTGGTCTGGCTTCTGATGAGTAGGAGGCTCCTGCCAGACATGTAATCCCGGATAATATAACAAAGACAGGAGGGGAAGCTAGGGTTGTTCTGAACAGGTATTGTTTCGGTGGAGGGCTAGACTTACCTGTTGTTCAGGATAATGAACTTGCTTCTGTTGAGGTAGGAAGGCTGGATATAATGACCAGGAGAGAAGGGACATTTGCAGTTATGCTGGGCATGTGCAGGCAGGGCAGGTGTGGGGTGTGGTCATGGTGTACCTTTTTTTCAGGGCATTGCCATGGCCTCTGATGGGGCAGAAAGCTTCGTCTAGAAATGTGGTCTGTGTTATGGTGATACAGGGAAGTCAGGTAATTGGGGCTGTAGTGGGCAAACATCAGGGTGGGACAGTTTTATGATGCTGTTTTGATCTTTGGTACTGTAGGAGGCTTCTGCCAGAGGTATGTGAAACATTTATAAAATTATTCTTTATCAATGAAAAAATCAGGGATCAGAATTTGGGTAAGAACCTGAGTAATCAGAGACCAGATGGAGAAGTCAACAGTGACCTTCTGTCTCTTCCATTCCTCAGTCCAAAAGGGCTAAGATTGTCTCTCAGCCCCAATTTACTACTTCCTGTCTTGTATCTGTCCTCTGTCTTTAAAGACCACCATGGTTAATTTTGGTCAGCACATGGCTAGCTCTCCTCTCTAACTAGAATCAAACTTTATAGTCTAAATGAGTTCAAAATATCACACAACATTTCCCTCATTTTTGTCTAAATAAAAAGGGAAGATTTTAACATACATACTAAAATTATACACAATAATTACAGTAACTATATACAAATATATACAGATAAGAAGTATATTAACAATATACTGCCTTCTGGGTAAGCGTGCAGCAGCACAGGGGCTTTGAAAGCAATTCACATAGTCAGCATAAATTAGACTTTTCAATCTGAGGGGTTTTAGGGAAAAAGCCATGCTCTTCATGACTTCATTCTTTATTCTCTGTTCTCCAATGTTCTTTCTGTGTTCTTTCTTCATTCATTCTACTCTTTACTTTTTTCCTATAACGTATATACACCAACAAAGTTTTTCAAGCAATATAGGAATTACAATGTGGTTGCATTCTGTTTTTCAAGTTAATGATTACAAGGAATACAAAACAACAAAAACCAGTAAAAAAAAAAAATCATATTTTCCAGATCCCTTACATGATTAAACAGCTTTCATTCTACAGGTAAAAAACAAATTATCCAAGAACTTACATTCATTCCTACCCAAAGAACTTATTACAAATTAACAATGTGAGCAAGCAAGGTATTCTTGTCAAGTCTTTTACTGGCAGGCTGCATTTTGCAGTTACAAAGAAAGGACCAATTACATCATTACTTCTATTGAAAGGTAATCTTATAAGGAATCTTAAAGGAATAACAAACCTAAACTTTTATATATGAAAAAGAATCAGTCAGCTGTACTTTAAATCTTTAGAATACATTCCCACTCATTTATAGTTCATTATATCAGGAGATTGAGGGCAAAATGTGTTTAAGGAATTAATTCTCAACTTGATTATTTACCAGACCTATCAAGGGGAGCTATCAGCAATCAGCCCATTTTGTATTTTCTACCTAGCCTAATGAATCAGACAGCTCAGCTATGTGTCCTTGTGAACTTTAGCTTGTTTTCTGTGGTTATTTATCTTAAAACTATTAGCAAGGCATCTGGTCAAACTTGAAGTCATTTTGTAGCTTTTTTTAGCTAGTGGCATGTGACTGCCTGTTTTTAGCATTAAGAGAATTGGGACCAGTTGGTTTTCTAGACCCAGATGCTTTCCTTTTAACCATTAACCTGTGAAGCTACTAAGGTGGAACTCACAGGCCTAGCTGGGAAACATATCGTTGTATTTGTTTTTATTCATCAAAACTCTGTATAGGCTTTCATTATTATTATCAAATTAGACAGTACATCTTAACGAGGGATAACCTTGTCAACCCACAGGTAAAAATGCCTAATAGGACAGGATGTCTCCAACATATAAACACACTTTATTAGAAACAGGGGCGATCCCCCCACATCCTCTCACAACACTTTAGATACCAGAGAACGGGAGGTGCAAGAAACATGTACAGGCACAGAAGAAGCAAAAGATATTTCAGGACCCGCAGTTCCATGGCCTTGTCAAAAGGAGATTGGCCCATCACAGGGTTTCCTTTTCATGGTTTAACACCTGAAACTTCAATTGGCACTTCCTAATTCTCTGGTATGGCCAATGACAACAATGTCTAGTCTATTTGCATTTGGCACATTCAGAGAAAATACTCTACTAGCTATCCTATCTTGGTGAGTCCAAAATTTTATACCTAATTCACTTTCTATTCTAACATGCATTACCAACCCAAACTATCTTTTTATGTCTTTCAACTTTACACATTTTATAGCTCCTTTGTTGAGTTTCTTTTTTGAATTTGGTAAGAAGGAAAACCATAGTTATAACTATCTAGTCTTTAACTCCATCAGAAACCTGAGACAGATACAATGTTACCTGAGTAAACAGAGTGCAGAGTAAACAACTTCCAAAACTAAAACTTGACAGAAACATCTGGCTGCCTGGATAGTTGCCCAAGCTTTGTCTATTATATGGGGACATATATTTTTGGCCTATAGCCCTAGAATAACTAACAAACCTTTTGTGAGCCAGGGATTTTGAAGTACTTGCCCACCTTTTCTGGCAAAGTTTGGCAGTCTGGCAGTCACTTTCTTTTGTGTCCTGCTTTTCCAACCTGGACAGCACACTGTCAGTATTTAAGGCAAGGACAGTTTCTTGCCCAGTGGCTAATTTTTGCCTCAAAGAAAGCAAACTCCACATGGAGTTTATTTGATGCCCATCATCTTCTCTGAATTTGATTGGTGCCATCAGGATAGCAACAATTGTCATAAAAACTTTATATAGTTAAAACTATATAAAATGTATCATTGTCATAAAATTTTATATAGTTAAAACATCTGAAATGCCATATTCTACAGACATCTGAAGTGTTGGAAGACCACCTGTCAATCTAAAATATTTCTGTTTGACCTTGAAAACATACCTAAGATGACTCCAAGTTGGGTTGCAATAAGTGAATATTAAACTCCATTTCTCTAATATCTGACATAGTTTATAATAATAACTTCCAAAGACTAGAAATACACAATATATTGTTAAATGAGATGCATACATAAAATACCTTAAACAAGAGCTGAAACATATGTACAATGAAAATAGCCAAAAATGTGTATCAATATACAAAAATATATTAAACAAGAGTAGAAACATGAATACAGCATTATAAAATAACCTCAAGTTTCTTTCAATATGCAAAAATCCATACCAATGTAAACTATTTAGCTACTTTTTTGGTTTAAAAGTAGATTCAGTAATCTACCCTTTTATCCTATGTATTCTATATTGACCCCAACTTTTTTTTTCACTTTTCAAAACAAGATCCTTGAGTCTAATCTCCTTTGTTCAGCTTTTTTCCTGACTGTTCCCAACAACTTGTAACCAACTCCCCTAAATGATGACAAATATCTTCAACCCACTGAATGACCAAATCCAGGCGCCCCATCTCTTGGGAATGTGGGTGCCATGTTCTTATAATTACTTCCTTTCTGGGGGTAACAAAATACCGAGGCAACCTTGAGAAATTTGAAATATTTGCCAAATCCTGGAAGAGCTAGCTATATCATTTGTTGCCAATATCTATGTAATGGGAAACAGTGGTGTTTATCTGAAGTCCTGGCTGGAGGAGTAGATGACACTGCACCACCTCAGCTAGTCACTTTGAAATTGTCCTGAGTATTTTCTAGTCCAAAGCCAATCTTTGGGTGGCATTTGTCAGCCTAGTTGTGTTACGACAATCCAGGTGGAATAATTGTAGGGCCCCATCATCCTTTTGGAGACTTCAAAGGTCACTGCTAGGAATGATCATGGTGCACCACAAAAATTTTAAACATTTAAAATGTCATATTGAGAAGATTTCAAAGAGGTTAAAGGACCACAATTTGTTAAGTACATCCAGAGCACACAAGTTTCATTTCTAGTTACCTGATAAAGACTCAAACCTGAAATAATGTAGAGGAAGCTAGATTAATCATTTCCTAGAATTACTACTCTAATGATCACTAATATCATGACAAAAAGTTTAATATATATGTTGATTTTATAAAATACAAGATAATATTTGTACCTTGAGAAAAGTTTTAAAAAGTCAAAATAAAATCAAATAATTGTGAGATTAGTGGCAGTAGAATAGTCCCTTAAATTTTTGTTATTCTTCTGCCCCATAACACATGAATCTTCTGGCATAAGACAGAGATTTTGGATTTTCCTTTAACAAGAATGCCTGTGCTTAGAGAAGGAGAAAGCCACACTCCAACTCCAGTCAGCTTAAATTTTTAAATAAATTGGACTACAAACAGACTATTTGTATTATGTGTCTTAAAGAACAGAAGAAACAAACATTTGGAAATATTTATGAAATTTTTATCCTGTTGGAAATGTGATATACCAATAGGCCAATTTGCCTTTTTTTCTGGGGACATTTTCCATGAATGATATATCCTTTTCCTTCAGATGTATCATTAGGTCAGTGCTCTTCAGAATCCTTGGCAGGATGCCTTCATTCTCCTGAAAAAGAAAAAACAAGATTGATGGGGGACGTCCTTCTGTGTTTAAGTTTGTCTTATTGGCTGATAAATAAAGTATTGTTGGCCAATAGAGGAGCAAGTTAGGCAGGACTGGGAGTCAAGGATAATACTGGCAAATGTAGGAAAGAGAATTTTGGTCATCCGGAAAGAAGTGATATAACAGGTAGACTCAGAATATAACCAGGGAGAAGAAGGAAATGGTCCTCACTTGCTCTCTTCCTTTTCCTTCTGCTTTCTCTTCTCTATGGAACCACCATGTGAGCCCGACAAGAGAGGACAAAAGCCACTGGTTCCTCTATCAGATAAGTCTCTGTAATTATATAGATTATGACTATGGGTGATACTTAAGACAGAGCTAGCAAGTAAGAAATCCTAGTCAGTTGGCCAGCAACAATATAAACTAATATAAAACTCTGTGTGCTATTTTGCACACCACCTGGCAGTGGGGTTTGGGTGGTTTGGAGGAAAGATTTATCATTACAAAACACCCTGCCCCAATCCTTAATTTGGGAGATTCCTGTTTGGAAGGTTGTAGCCAATCAAATAAAAGGTATTTGATAGTTTTGTGTGTTAGTATTAGATTGAAAGGTCACACTGTTAATAAATTATTGCCATTGCTAATCAACAGGCCTCTTCTGTTTTAATCTAATTATCAATTTGATAGTATCCATAGCTTTTCTTCTGTTGTGGAAACAAAAGCAAAACATCTTCCCAAATGTAACACATATCCTGATTTCCATTGTGAGAAGAGCATATTTTTAAAGTATATATAGGCTGATTTAATTCAGCATTTTTCTATTATCCAATATCTCTCCACATTTGTCATTCCTTTCCCATTAGTTTTTGTGGATGATAACCCAAGGGGTGTTGAGCAGGGTCACCTTTTAAAAATTTTGGAGTTAGCTGGGCATTGGTGGCACACGCCTTTAATCCCAGCACTCTGGAGGCAGAGGAAGGTGCATCTCTGTGAGTTCAAGGCCAGCCTGGTCTCTAGAGCGAGTGCCAGGATAAGCTCCAAAACTACACAGAGAAACCCTGTCTAGAAAAAACAAAAAACAAAAATCAAAAAAAAACTTTGAAGTTAATAAAGCATTGGGCAACCTATCTCTGGTAATCTTTATTATTCCTTTCTATGTATTAAGTATATCTTTTAGAGTGCTATTAGATCTTTCTAAAACTACTAGTCCTATATGATTGTGTGGTATACCTACCTGTAATATGCTTTATGTGGTAGTTTGCAAAAATGTTCAATTTTACTGAAGACATATGCTTTAGCATTGTCACCCTTAATATGTACAGGTATGCCCATGATGGACATAACTTTTAATAAATGTTTAATTACAAAGTCAGCCATTTTAGAACTCAAAGCAGATACCCATTTAAATTTGAGCGTGTGGCTATGGTATGGTGTGCATATTTTAATTTTTCAAACTCTGAAAAAAGACAAACATCCATATGCCAAATATAATTTCTTTGAGTACCCTTTGGGTTACTTCTTGTAGGTAGTGGGTTTGGTTATACAAAAGCAAGTTGTGCATTTCATTATCACTTCCTTTGCTTGCTGACAAGTGATGGAAATATCTTTTTAGTTTTTTGGGGGAATATTTAATATTGTCATTTTTCGTCTTTTATAGTTTATTTTTTTTTGTTTTACATACCAACCCCAGCTCCCCTTCATCCCCTTTCCTTGTCCCTTCCTCCCCCTTCCCATCACTCATCTGTGGATGAAAGTTTCTTTCCTACACAGTCCAGAAGGCATTTAGTCCCAAATAAATACACAGAGGCTTTTCATATATATATATATATATATATATATATATATATTATTAATTCAAGTTAGGGAACAGGCTTGTTTCACATGTAAGTCCCTTCTCCCTCTCCTTCCCCTTACCCCCATCCCTCCTCCCCCTCTAACCTAACCCCCACCCCATCCACTCACCACTCCCCAGGCAGGGAAGGGCCCTCAACAGGGGCTCTACAAAGTCCACCAAATCATCCTGTGCTGGGCCTAGGCCCTTACCCATGTGTCCAGAGCCAGAGTGTATCCCTTCACGTGGGATGGGCTCTCAAAGTCCCTTCTTACACCAGGGAAAAATGCTAGTCCACTTCCAGAGGCTCCCTGGAGTGCAGTGGCCTCCTTATTGGCATCCGTGTTCAGAGGGCTGGATCAGTCTTATACTAGCCTCCCAGATATTGTCTGGGGTCGATATGCTTTCCCTTGTTCAAGCCAACTGTTTCTGTGGGTTTCTCCAACATGGTACAGACCCCTTCAATCTTGATTCCTCCCTCTCTTCAACTAGTTTCCAGATTTCAGCTCAGTGTATTTCTGTGGATGTCTGTCTCTGTTTCCATCAGCCACTGGATGAGGGCTCTAGGATAGCATAAAGAGTAGTCATCAATCTTTTTTAGGGGAAGGGCTTTTAGGTTAACCTCTCTTCTATTGCCTGGATTGTCAGATCATGTCATCCTTGTAGGTCTCTGGGGATCTCCCTAGTGCCAGATCTCTCCTCAGACCTATAATGGCTCCCTCTAATATGGCATCTCTCATCCTGCTCTCTTTCCTCTATTCTTCCCCCTACTCAATATCTCTGCTCCTCCATTTCCTCTCCTCTACACCTCTTCTTGTGGTCATATTGTGGCAGCACCCTCTCCCCTACTCTCATGCTCCCAATTAGCTCTGGAGTTCATGCCATTTTTCATTCCTGGCGTCTATTTATTCCTTAGAGTCCTTCATGATTCCTAGTTTCTTTGGTGAAGAGTATTATATGCTGGTAAACCTTTGCTCTATGTCTAAAATTCATATATGAGTGAGTACATACCATGTTTGTCTTTTTGTGATTGGGTTACCTCACTCAGGATGGTTTCTTCTAGTTCCATCCATTTGCCTGCGAATTTCAAGATTACATTGCTTTTTTCTGCTGAGTAGTACTCCATTGTATAAATGTACCACATTTTTTCTCTATCCATTCTTCAGTTGTGGGCCATCTAGGTTGCTTACAGGTTCTGGATATTACAAATAATGCTGCTATGAATATGGTTGAACATATGTTCTTGTTGTATGAACATGCACTTTTGGGTATATACCCAAGAGAGGAATGGCTGGTTCTTGAGGTAGATTGATTCCCATTTTTCTGAGCAACCACCATACAGATTTCCAGAATGGTCTTACAAGTTCACACTCCCACCAGCAATGGAGGAATGTTCCTTCTTCTCCACATCCTCTCCAGCATAGGTTGTCATTGGTATTTTTGATTTTAGCCATTCTGACAGGTGTGAGGTGGTATCTCACAGTTGTATTTTGCATTTTGGTATCTTGTTTTGAGTTGCGTTTCTCTGATGGCCAAGGATTTTGAGCACTTTCTTAAGTTCAGCCATTTCAGATTCCTCTGTTGAAAATTCTCTGTTTAGTTCTGCACCCCACTTTTTAATTTCATTGTTTGGTATTTTGGTGGCTAGCTTCTTGAGTTCCTTGTATATTTTGGAAATCAGCCCTGTGTCAGATGTGGGGGTGGTGAAGATCTTCTCCCATTCTGTGGGTGGTCGTTTTTTCTTATTGACTGTGTCCTTTGCCTTACAGAAGCTTCTCAGTTTCAGGAGGTCCCATTTATTGATTGCAGACCTCAGTGTCTGTGCTCCTGGCATGATGTTCAGGAATCGGTCTCGTGTGCCAATTTGTTCAAGCGTAATTCCCACTTTCTCTTATAGAAGATTCAGTGTGGCTGGATTTATAGAGAGATCTTTGATCCATTTGCACTTAAGTTTAGTGCATGGTGACAGGTATGGATCTATCTGCAATCTTCTGCATGTCCAAATCCAATTGTGCCAGCACCATTTGTTGAAGATGCTATCTTTTTTCCATTAAATAGATTTAGCACCTTTGTCAAAAATAAAGGTGTTCATAGGTGCATGGGTTAATATCTGGGTTTTCAATTAGATTCCATTGGTCTATCTGTCTATCCTTGTGGCAATACCAAGCTGTTTTCAGAACTATGGCTCTATAGTAGAGCTTGAAGTCAGGGATGGTGATGCCTCCAGAAGATCTTTTATTGCAAAGAGTTGTTTTGGATATCCTGGGTTTTTTATTTTTCCATATAAAGCTGAGTATTTTTCTTTCAATGTCTTTGAAAAATTGTGTTGGGATTTTGATGGGGATTGCTTGAATCTGTAGATTGCTTTTGGTAGGATTGCCATTTTTACTATGTTAATTCTACCTATCCAAGAGCATGGGAGATCTTTCCATTTTCTGGTATCTTCTTTAATTTCTTTCTTTAAAGTCTCAAAGTTCTTATTGTACAGGTCTTTCACTTTTTTGGTTAGTGTTACCCCCAGATATTTTATGTTGCTTGTGGATATTGTGAAAGGTGATGTTTCTCTGATTTCTTTCTCATTGGGTTTATTATCTGTATACAGTAGGGCTACAGATTTTTATGAGTTAATTTTGTATCCTGCTACTTTGCTAAAGGTGTTTATCAGCTGTAGGAGTTCCCTGGTAGAGTTTTTCGGGTCACTTATGTAGACTATCATGTCATCTGCAAATAGTGAAAGTTTGACTTCTTCCTTTCCAATTTGTATCTATTTGATCCCCTTTTCTTGTCTTATTGCTCTAGCCAGAATTTCAATTACAATATTGAAGAGGTATGGAGAGAGTGGACAACCTTGTCTTGTTCCTGATTTTAGAGGAAACACTTCAAGTTTCTGTCTAATTAGGTTGATGTTGACTATTGGTTTGGTATATATTGTGTTTATCATGTTCAGATATGTTCCTGTTATTCCTGTTCTCTCCAAGATCTTTATCATGAAGGGATGCTGGATTTTGTCAAAGGCTTTTTCAGCGTCTAGTGAGATGATCATGTGGTTTTTCTTTTTCAGTTTGTTTATATGGTAGATTACATTGATGGTTTTTCGTATGGTAACCATCCTTGCATCCCTGCGATGAAGCCTACTTGATCGTGGTGGATGAGTTTCCTGATATGTTTTTGGATTCGATTTGTCAATATTTTATTGTGTATTTTAGCATCGATGTTCATGAGGGATATCAGTCTGTAGTTCTCTTTCTTAGTCTTATCTTTGTGTGGCTTGGGTATCAAAGTGATTGTAGCCTCATAGAAAGAGTTTGGCAATATCCCATCTGCTTCTACTGTGGGGAACAGTTTGAGGAGTACTGCTAATAGCTCTTGTTTGAATTTCTGGTAGAATTCTGCATTGAAGCCATCTGGCCCTGGGCTTTTTTTAGTTTGGGAGGCTTTTGATGACTGTTTCTATTTCATTAGGAGTTATGGGTTGATTTAAACTGTTTATCTGATCTTGGTTTAATTTTGGTAAGTGATATTTATCCAGAAAACTTTCCATTTCCATTAGATTTTTGAATTTTGTGGAGTACAGCTTTTCAAAGTATGGCCTGAAGATTCTCTGGATTTCCTCAGTGTCCGTTGTTATATCCCCCTTTTCGTTTCTGATTTTGTTAATTAGCATGCTCTCTCTCTGCCTTTTGGTTAGTTTGGCTAGAGGTTTGTCTATCTTGTTGATCTTCTCAAAGAACCAACTCTTTGTTTCATTGATTCTTTGTAATGTTTTCCTAGTTACTACTTTATTGATCTCAGCTCTCAGGTTGATTATTTCCTGGCGTCTACTCCTCCTTGGTGAGTTTGCTTCTTTTTGCTCTAATGCTTTCAGTTGTTCTGTCAATTCTCTCATGTGACTTTTCTCCAGTTTCTTCATGTGGGCACTTAGTGCTATGAACTTCCCTCTTAGCACTGCTTTCAGAGTGTCCCATAAGTTTGGGTATTTTGTGTCTGTATTCTCATTAGATTCTAGGAAGTCTTTAATTTGTTTTTTCATTTTATGTGTGTTCTGTGTATTCTAATCATTCCACAATTTAAATTTATAAACAATAGCTCCAAACATCTGTTCTACCTCCTCTCATCCTAACACAGAAGCAAGCTCCAATTGATAAGCACTTGCAAATGAAAATTTAGTGTTCTCTTAAATTTTGTTTGGCAATCCTTAAAATATACTCATGTGACTATTTCCTTTAACATGCTGCATATTTATTTATTATAAAGACAAAACTATTGCAAATATATGGAATATACATTCCATATGTATCTTCTTAAAACATCGTTTAATATGCTAGAAATAAAATATTTTTCAGTAATAAAGTCTTTGTAACATTATTTACAATAAAATAGTGTAAGATATGGGTGACCCTTATGTTTTAAAAATGTTTCACTTGTATTAGAGAATATTCAAACAGTCTGTTCCAGTTACCTTACTTCAAACATTGGTAAATGTGACATCATTAAGAATCTTTTATTAAAATTTTAACTTAATGGTTTCTCACTATGTGTCTAGGATAATAATTTCTGCAATTATTGAAAGTATGTCACTTCTGAAAGATCTTTTGGAAAGTGTTTCAACTCACACAGAGTTTTATGATTGCTTGTATATTTGTCATTGTCCTAGGTTGGAGTCAGGACAACAGAAATGGTATATTCTATTCCCTTTTCATTTCTTCTATCCTCTTTCTGTATTTTTTCTTCCTCTCAAATTATTTTTATTTCAGGTGTTTATTCACTGTAAGCTCACTGGGAGGCCTTTATTAATGCAAAGAAAAAATTGCAGTATAAATTACCTTTGCCAGCTCTCTACCAACATTTAACTCCTCAAAATTTTCTTTTTTGTCCTAAACAAACAGACAAACAAACAAAGGATGATGTCATCAAATTTAGTTAAGAATGAATACAGAGAATAGCCAACATGTACCATAATTATAATTATTTGGGCAATATAATGTTGTCATGATATTTAAATGTGTTACAAAGTGCAAGTAGATTAGAAGGAAGCATAGAAAAATGGGTTCAATTGCTTATAACTTGTAAAAGCAACTTTATTGTATGTCCATTCTTATTCTCTCTCCAGTATCTATGACTTGATCCTCAGCCTCACATTGAAAGGATTTAGAACAGATATCTGGAAAATAAGAAGGTTGGTATATTTATCACATTACTGGCCTTACTTTTCACAGTATCCTGTATTTGTTTTCTTGAAAAAAAAAGTGTCTTCTATACTGAGGTTGGACATTATAATATAACCAAACAAATATATTAATTCAAAATATATATTCACATTTATGAAACTATTAAAGAATTTTCCAATGTGGTGATATAATTTCATAGTTTAATCTATCCAACACTTTATGGATAATCACTTCAGTGCATATGTTTAACATTTAGGTTTGTTTATCCCCAATCCTCGGTGAATCAATGATGCTAATCTTTTTTAACTCATTATAATTTCTATCAGCTATTTATATAGTATATTAGTATAAATAATTATACCTGTTTAACTTTTGTTAAATTGTCTCTATTACCCTAGGACTGTTTGAGTACTGTTTAAATTAATATTTTGAAAGTTATATGTCAATTTTTTATAGTTCCTGTTAAAGGTATTATTACTTCAAATTTTATATTTGGGGCATAAAGAACTCTTAAGATAATATAGCATTAAGAAGGCTAAGCACTTATCTTTTATATAAATTTTATGAGACAACTTTATAGGTAAAGCCCCAATCAAATATAAAGTGTTAATTGATACAACTGAATGATATTAATAATGACATGTAACAAATGAAATCAACACTAGTTATAAAAGGATCATCAATAACATTCTTGCAATAATCTGACAGAGCATATATGATATATACTATTAATATATAAAAGACATTGCGTATAAATTTGACAGATATTGTAGTGGCAGAATCTGTAGGACATACCTGTTCCATATATGTATTCATGGGTATTCTTCAGTGTGAACCCAAATTGTTTCATCATTACTGCAGATTGCCACATATTCTTAGATCCACTGTGCTAAATGATTTGCCCCATTCACTCAAATTATGGATGATTAAATTCTTTCATGCACTAGACTGAAAATGCCATCAACGTATCATCCTCATCTTCTAAGTGCATGTTCATAACAAAGACTCTTGAAAATTAATGCCGTAGTGTATCAGGTTCCCCTCTTCACATTCAGAGCTGTCAGCCTCCCTACCTCCCAACAGAGCTCCTAGACTTACAGCCTCACTCTCAGAAAACAACATAAAATTCCAATGTGATGTGCATCAATTCTCAAGTATCCCATAAAGTAAGTTCCAGAAGCCAAGAAAAGACCTGGAATAATGCCCACTTGATCATGGACTTTCTTTCCATGCATTGTTTCTTCTATTTTGTTGATTTTTTATATTCTTCAAACACACTACATACTGCAAACTATTTGGGACATCAAAACTAAGATGATGATGATATTTACTAAAGACAAAAGCAAAATCTGTCTATATGATAATTATTTTAATTGTCAACTTAAATAAAGCCACATACCTGAGAATATAAAAAAACTTTAATTGGCAAAATTGAAACTAAGAATTCATAGTCACCTAATTCATAAACAAACTGGCTTGGAAAATATGTCACTGTATAAAATAAATAATTAAAAGAATGCACATGACCACAAAATACTATTCTATTGATACTTAGTAAACTCACCTATGTGTTTACATTTTCATAATGTTTACTGTTCTTCCGTATCCTAGAGAACTAATGCTACTGGTGTTTTCACCAATTTCTTCTATCACCTTTCCTAGAATAGAACTCAACACAATACAAATCTGCTCAGTGATTTAGCAGTAAACACATATTTAATCAATACTGAGATTTAAAATACATTTTGTCTATTTCATGTCTAATTATCATAAATCCTCTTAATGTGAAATGATGTTTCTTACAAAAGATTAAATATTATCTTTAAAATTAGCAAGACAAAATACCTTTTATGAAATCACACATATTGCCTTCCAGTTTTGAAAATATTTTTGGAGTTCAAACAGGATATCGGTATAAGCGGCCCTGCCAAAGGCTGATACCATTTACAAAAGAAAAATGAAAAGCAATAGTTCTTTCATTTCAAAGCTTATTGTAAACACAGATTTAGTATTTTTTTAAATTTCACTCCACCATATATGTGATGCACATTTCTGCAATGAGGAAGGTCATAATTAGAAAATACTTTGTATTTCCACCCTCCCAGGTCCTCATTATATTAACATAAAATGAATTGGTTTTCTTGATTATATGTTTTTATTGGTGTCTCATCAAATAATCATCTCAGAACTAATTTTCTTCCTTTCACAGAAACTCCTTTTTTTTTTCACATAACATACCCTGATTACCATTTTTCCCCCTATACTCCCCCCCCAGGCCCTCTCATCTATATCCACTCCCATTGTCTCTTATTAGAAAAAAAAAGACAGTTCCTCTGGCATAATAAAGTAAAATAAAATATAATGCAATAAGATTAAGCAAAACTAACACATCAGAATTTGACAAAGCAAATTCAGAAGGAAATGAGTATAAGATAAGTCATAAGCAACAACAGATATTCACTCAACTGCAAACTCAGAAAACTCATTAAAAATACAAATCTGTTTTGTGGAAGAATAGAGGAGAGCAGGATGAGAGAGATCATAACAGAGAGAGCCATTATAGGTCTGAGGAGAGATTTGGCACTACTCTGGAAATCTCCAGAGATTTCCAGAGATCTACAACGATGATACCAACTTACAATCTAGGCAATAGTGGAGAGGCTACCCTAAATGCCCTTTCCCTATAATGAGACTGATGACTACTTTATATGCCATCCTAGAGCCCTCATTCAGTGGCTGATGGAAGCAGATGCAGACATCCACAGCTATACACTGAACTGAACTCTGGAACCCAGTTGCAGAGAGGGAGAAATGAAGATCAAGGGGTTCAGGGCCCGGCTGGTGAATCCCACAGAAACAGCTGACCTGAACAAGGGGAACACATGGCCCCCAGACTGCTATCTGGGAGGTCAGCATGGGACTGATGTAAACCCCTGAAAGTGGATATCAAGGAGGAGGCTCAGCACCCTATGGGGCCTCTGGTAGTTTTCCCTGGTGTAAGAAGGGCCTCTGGGAGCCCATCCCACGTGAAGGTTTGCTCTCTAGGCCTGGACACATGGGGTAGGGTCTAGGCCTGGCCCAGGATGATGTTGTGGAATTTGAGGAGACCGTGGATGGCCCTACACTCTATGGGGAGCTGAAGGGGAGGGGGCTGCTGGGGGATTGGGGGGAGAGGGGAAGGCGTTGAAATGTGAAATTATAATTTTGAAAAAGTAAAAAAAAATACAAATCTGGAATATATATATATATATATATATATATATATATATGTTGTTTCCAAATTAATTAAAATTTAACAAAAATACAAATTTTAAATAGAAATCAAAACAAAACAAACCCAAAAACCTTGACAGGGCATTATGATACAAAGAACCTCCATTGACGACAATAAGTACATTTTCTGTTGGCTATCTACTGCTGATCATGCAGACTATCCATAAGAGTACTTTGTTATCCTGGCGAGACATCCTTGGAGTGCATTAAATTTTCTTTTGGAAGATCTTATTAACTGGAAATTGCCTCTGGATTAGAGACGGGGTTATGTGTCCATTTCTCCTTTCAGCTCAAGGACTCTCTCCCTTCTTGGGCAGGGCTTGTGCATGCTGTCTCAGTATCTGGGAGTTCATAATTGCAAAGATCCTGTTGATTCAGATGGCCTTGTTTCTTTTCTCTTCTCTATCCCCTTTGGCTCTTTCCCCTCTTCTGCTTTGGGGTTGCCAGATCCTGTAGGGCAGAGATTATTTTTTTTGTTTGTTTCTCATTTTTTTTTTTTAGAAACAAACTTATTTTACATATCAATCCTAGTTCCCTCTTTCTCCCATCCTCCCATGCTCACAAAGATCCAGGCCCCGATCTCATTCCTCCGTTCACTCCCCAGGGAACTTAAAGCTTTACATGGGGGATCATCAAAGTCTGACATATCATCTCCTCCCCAGTGTATCTAGGCTGAGAGAGTAACCCTTCATGGAGAATGGGCTCTCAAAGTCCATTTGTACACTAGGGATAAATACTGTTTCTGCTGTTAGAGGTCCCATAGACTGCCCTGTCCTCCTAACTGACACCCACATTCAGAAGGCTTGGCTATGTCCAATGCTGGTTCCCCAGTTTTATGACTAGGGGGGCCGATGGGTGTCGGTGGCACATGCCTTTAATCCCATTACTCGGGAGGCAGAGGCAGGTGGATCTCTATGAGTTCCAGGACAGCCTGATCTTCAGAGAGGCAGGTGGATCTCTATGAGTTCCAGGACAGCCTGATCTTCAGAGCGAGTGTCACGATAGGCTCCAAAGCTATACAGAGAACCCCTGTCTCGAAAAACCAAAAAAAAAAAAAAAAAAAAAAAAGGAATGACTGGGGGGCCATGTGTTCCCATTTGTTCAGGTCAGCTGTGTCTCTGGGTTTCTCCAGCATGGTCTTGACTCCTTTTCTCATCCTTCCTCCCTCTATACAACTGGGTTCCAGGAGTTTGGCTCAGTGCTTAGCTGTAGATATCTGCTTCTGCTTCCATCAGCTACTGGACGAAGGGGAGGGATTTGATGGAGACTATTTCGTTTAGGGATTATTTGCCCCTATGTCTCTCACTCTCAATATAATGCCTCACTGTGGGTCTCTGTATTTGTTCACATCTGCTTCAGTACATACACCAACACTTTTGGAAGAATATCATTAGGAGTCATTCCATTACTATGCTTCCTTTGTAGAACAGTATTTGATTTTACCCTTGGTCCTCTTGCCCTCTACTTTCACGGATTTCTCTGAGCCCTGCATCTCATAATTCTTAATTTTCTATCACAGATAGAAATAACCCTTATTATAAACATAGTTAAGATATATGTTGTAACATCTATATAAGGTTAAATGCTCTACACAAATTTCAAAACATTATATTGGACATCTTTACAATACAAAGCTAAATCAATACTTTTCCTGAAAATGCTCAAACATTTTAGTTTCCTATAATATTAATCTGATATTTTCAAATCACATCTCAGAGTATTTTTAATTTGTGATTTCCTACTCATGTGTACTGGGGAGTAGCAGATAGTAAGATGAATTCTGACATAATTTGCCTCATCAATTACTTGACTATACCTTGGTATTCACAGTCACCATTTCTAAACTTTTTTTTTTATATCGACTGAAGCAAACTGTACCTAACTTCCGCAGGTGATTGCTGGTGAGATTATTTGTCCTCTGCCTTCTACTTGCTCCTAGTTTCAGTTAATAACAGCTTTTCTTTCTGTTTGTAGGTCAGGGAGGCTTAAAGCATCATTTCCCTTTATCTTCCCCACTGAATAGTTTCCTGCCATGCTTTACCCCTGTGTCTGTAATGTGAAAAACATCCGTCCTACCTAAATTACCATTCAAGTGTAATACCTTTTTTATTTAACCCTGAGTGCATGACTGCTCTCTTTAATCCTACTCAATCTACCCTGAACAGGGAAATATCGCAAGGAGAATTTATGGTTCCAAGCTTCAAACACTATTTCTCAGTGTACTTGGAAATGGCTTCAAAATTGATGTTCACTGAAGTTTTAGATCAAAAATTGAACACAGATAAAACCAAGGTCATGACTAGTCTGCTCACAATTATTTCTGTGAAAGCTTACCTAGAGAGAGTAGCCCCACTGTGCTTAGTATCTCAAATAATGAATTAACATGAAACACAAAATTAAAGTATTAAGAAATGTAGGCCCTTAATCTGCTTGAAAAGTATTCAGGCATGACCTCACCAATTAAGCCTCTAAAGTGATATGACAGGCAGGTCAGACAGGCTTAGAGAGCGTCTAGAACTCAAATAGTCACTGGGCTCAGGTGAGCATGCACAGAGTAAAATGATAAATTATAGTTATAAATTATGTATTTTAGAATAGAATTGAACAACTACTTGCATATGCTCCTTAGAAAATTCCTAACAGTTATATTCCAAAATCTCATGACACTAGAATATATTTTCTATTATAAATGCTTGCTAAGGATTGTATCTGTTTACCAGAGAGACTCCTGATGTCCAATGCCTGTAATTTTGAAGTATCAATAAGATACTTTAATACTGTTTGTGGATGAAGAGAAAATATTATTTGATCCCTTGTCTAGTATGTGGTGGAGAACAAACCATCACGTTTTTAGTTTTACTTAATCTATCTTATCATACATATAAGAATACATATTCTAATTTTAATGAAATAAGAATCATTCATTAAAACATTTAAGACACATGCAATCCATAATTTATGAAAAATAAAGGGCCAACTTAGGACACTTATATATAGCTTATGTGTAATTACTGAATTACTTCATATTCTGATGCCATTATTCTATGAAAACAATCATTAAGAGAATAAAGACATTGCATCAATTTTCTTAAATTTTTACAATATAGCTTTCTTATTATTGTACACATGCAGTTTCCTAAAAACTATTTCTTGATTCATTGCAAAAGCATAACTGCCACATATTTATCTGACCTGTGAACTGTAGAAGATGATTTCTGACTTTTTAAACCCAGTCCTCAGATACAGATCAAGTATGGACAAGATACAGGCTAGCTCATAAATACAGCTGTGCAAAGCATAATGAGCAGAAACAAAACTGAGAAAATGACCAAATCAAAACAAGCTAATACTCATTTTGTTCTCCTATATTAAAAGTCCTCGAATAAAAGACAGGGGAAATAAGAATGTATATTAACACAATGTGTGGGAAGGTGATATTGCTGAAGTTAATTGATCAAAGAACTAAGTACTTTATGGATGTTAAAATACTATATATTTTGGGAAATTTCTTCATCTCCTACCCAGTTCTGAATTTGATGAAAGTAATTAAGGGATTATGAATGTTGTATCATAAGTATCATATTTTACAGGTATCTAAATGACTGAATACATTTAAAAAATAAAGTGATTGCAATGTGTACATATTTTTAGGTATTTGTTCAGTTGCAGTTAACTATATCAGACAGTAAAACCATACTGTAGTGAGTTAATAGTGACCTCTCCTAATCCTTAATCTACACCAGACTGGATGAGCAGTTCTAGGTCCCATGATAGACTGGATTACATCCAGATTTTCCAGTAAGTAAAATATTCAGTGAAGAGACCCCAGGCACCTCTTTAAGATCCCACATCACTCTCCAGAAGTTTTAGACTTGACTTCAGTCTTTGGACTTGTTAGTTGTAATCAGGAGATGCCAATCTCATTAATAACTTTGACAGTTGCCTCCATTCATATATTGAGTACATACAAATGACCTCCACATGCTTAGCTCTCCTGCTACACTCTCTAAGAAAGTCTCTTGAATGTAAAGGGAGAATTTACTTCTCCCATGGGTCGGAATGCTTTTCTCTGCACATTACAACATAAAAAAAAAATGACATGTTAGCTTTTACCTTTAATTCTTATGCCTCTTCCCACTATATTAGTTCTTTAAGATCAAAGTATTTCAGAAGGCATACTCTCCCCATGACATCCCCAGATGCATAATAATATATGGAATTGTCTGAAAGTATTTGGAAATTTGCTTTCTTGTAAAGAGCATTATGACTACCATTTAATATTGTAACACAAGGGAATTAAATGTACTAATGGAAGTTATGAAGAAAATAAAAGTGTTCTACTTGAATCAAAAAATGTGGAGTGGAATTTATGGTATCATTAAGAAAATATTGTCAAGGGAGTTTTGTGAAGTTGAAAGGTGAAAGTCACATATACTTTCTCTTGAATGAGCTTAATACCTAGCAAATTAGACTCCTTTGTCATTCATAAAATAGCAGAGGCTCAGTAGTGTATATGTGTAACCCCAGCCAATAAGAAAGCTCTTATGTCAAGGCCAGTTTGAAGCAGTTTTCCAAGACCAGGCACCAATAAAAGAAAATGTTAAATATGTTTAAAGTAACATAAATCTTACATGGCAAAATAATCAGAATCAGACATTTTAAACACACACACACACACACACACACACACACACACACACACACACACTCACATTAATCTACAATTCTGTATTGCTTCATTTATATCTTTAATCCAGCGCTAACCTATGAAAGATTTAGGAAACTGTTATTTAAATCAGACCAATAATTAAAATGGATTCTTGAAAAATTGTAAGCATTGTCTTATGTGCCTAAGTAAATTACAAAGAAATATATTATGAGGGTATTTTCTGTTAGGTAAACAATTAAAACAAAAATTAATGTTCATCCTGCTGTTCTATTTAACAGATGTGGATAAGATCTGTGGTGGGGCTGATGTGTCACATGTGGCTACTTTCATGATAAGTAAGATCAATGCATAAAAATGAGAATCTTAGCCATCCTAGCCATACTTAGTTTTGTTATAAATATCACTTATCACTATGGACATTGTTGCAGTGAATTGACTCAATTGATCACTGTCCTACAGCAGGGAAACTGTTCAAGTTGTGACTATTGTGAAGTCACACCCTTGCTGAAATATTGCTTGATACCAGACATATCTGGTCATGAGGAAATCATGAGGAAGAACCATTTTTGTTCTCTATGTAGAAATAAACGTTGATGATGGAAAATGGATATATTAGAAAAGGCACTCCATTCCCTGATCCCTTCTTTAAGAAGATATCTTCTATGTTGCTCAGAATGGCCTATTACTAAACAATTCTGCATCAGCTGTAGTCAGACAGTTCTTTGGGATTTCAGCTTAAAAATAACAAAAGAAAGACTTTTAATTAATTATGAAAGTTTGGCCTTTAACTTAGGTTTGTGCCCAATTAGCTCCTATAACTTAAATTAACCTGCTTTTATTAATCTACATTCTACCATGTGGTTTGGTTTTCTCTCCTCTGGACAGTCATTCTGACTTGTCCTTGCTTTGTCTTGCTGGCGTTTGCCCACTTCTCCTCTACCTAGAGTTCTCTCTCTCATAAGAAATCCTGCCTATTCTCTCTTGTTTATCTATTGGACATTCAGCGCTTTATTAAATCAATCACAGTGTCACAGTGACATCTTTACAAATATAAACAAATATTCCAAAATACTCAGCCTCCTAGCTGTTGGGATTAGAAGTGTGTGCCACTACTACAGGAATATATATATATATATATATATATATATATATATATATATATATAATCAGTGCAACCCAGTGAAATTCTTTGTACTAGTAATTGCTTTTCTTTTTTTAATATGGAAAAAGCATTCTGAGTGCTTCATTTAGCCTATTGACATTTTCTTGTTCAAGCCATCCCTCTTGCAGACAGAAATTACTACTGACCTATCTACTTATGAATTCAGATGATTGAAGAAATAATTTCAAATTTCATGAAGACTGAAGGAAATAATAGATACAAAGATCTAGCAGGACATTGGGTGTCCTACTATCACTCCTCCCCTTACTTTCTTATGACAGGTTCTCTCACTGAACCTATGGCTAAGCTGACAGCTGGCAAATCCAATGATACTCAAGCCTCTTCCCATCACCCCACTGTGGTACAGGGTTACCTGCAGTCATCCTCCCTGGAGGATTCCCACTCAGATCTTCATGAGAGCATGCATGCTCTTACCCACTGAGACATCTCATATTTATAAACAGAGCAACATATTTTCCTCGTCCATAACCACGGAGATCCAACTATTCATGAAAGAAAAAAAGTTCACATTACCTTGCATTTGCTGCCAGGATTAGGGCCTAGCTGATGCACTATTGTGTTGTGAGGAATTTAATAGGAGACATGTGTCAAACCCAGAATGAGAATAAAACACTGAATATAAATCTCATTTGTGATAATTCTATATTACAGTTATTATTATTGTCCTGGCATGGGAAATGAAATCCATGGCCTTGCATATGCTAACTATCTACCTTACCACTGACTGAAATTTAGTTTGTTACAAAACAATATAGGAGACATATGATGAAGATTAAACCAAGTAATTTTTCAGTGGTGTTGGCTAAAAGCTAGATGTTCCAAACTGAAGTTCCCAGGAAAAGTCTCTATGGCTTTGAAGTTGTTATGAAGACAATTGACTGTCATGCTTTTCGAGAGTCCAGAGTAGAATCCTCTTGGACAATCTTTAGTTCATTTCACAGACATATTTTCATTCAATGTCTCTATCTCTCAGTGTCTCTCTCTCTGACTCTAGTATCATTTTGACTGTCATTGACATTTCAAATATACCAACTTAGCAGGCAATTGATTCTGCACCATCACCAAACTAAGAACGCAATCACATGAAGCCAGAAACCCATAGCAGAAATTTTCCCGCTTTTTTTTTTTAAAGGAGTACTCTTGTACCCTGACAATGCATATTGGAAATGCATCATAATTTCACTATGTTAGGTTTTCCTTATCATTAGTGGCCCTTTCCTTGTTTAGCCTCCACATAATACAATATTTATTGGATGGGCAAGTTTTTACTGATGTTCATCCTAAATTGCCTTCTTAAGAAAGTGAAAGCCTTAGTTGTAATTTACTGTGCATTTCAGTTTTTTTGATTGTGATAAAAGATGAACATTTTGAATATTACTATGGGATACACATTTTTCTCACTATAATAAATTTGCTATTTCAATTTACCTTACAAACATCATCAAACATGGTACTGATTTCTTCCTAAAAATCAAATAGTCAAGTTAGAACTTCAGTTCTTTGTAAATATTGACAAACTACAATTTCCTCCACTTTAGTGGTCTTGATTTCATGACTAAATTCAATTTTTTTTGTCTGACCACAGTGTTTTACTATTATCCTAACATTTTCTCTTAAATTATTCTGTTAGTATCTATGGTCAGTAGTGTTTGAGAATCACAATAGGCATATAATTATTTTCAAATTAATCATCTTTAGAAACTCTCCAGGTTATCATTCAATAGGTACATAGGATGACTAAACTCATTAAAAGGAAAGAAAATTGGCTGAATGTTTCTCATAAAAATATTAACATTTATTGAATTATAAATCTGGGTGCATTTATTATTTTATGTTTTTTTTCACTGCTAAACTACTTGAAGGTTGAATAACAAACCAACTCATTATATTAAAAAAAAAGAAATAATCATGACAAAATTGCTGACAAACATCTCAAATTGCAGAGTATAAACAAAATACAGTATTCATTAGAATACACATTTATGTGAAAATAATATCAAGGGCTTTGTTATGTCAGAATTTCAGTACACTGACCTACATTTATTTTGGTAGCACTGATGTTTTAACAGACTGAGCAGACTTGCATGAATAAGACTATTTCTTCATCCAAATCAGGTTTTTCAGTTATGGATTACTAAATAATTTATTTTCAAGTAAGATGTAGAATTTGTCAGTGAATACACAATTCTGCCAGTCAGCATAACAACTTAATATAGTCATACTCTGTATTACCTCAGCAGAGCCTTTCAAACAGAAAAGTATAATTTTCATGATGCAGGCTTTTTTTTCTTATACTCTTAGATTTTTTAGATACTTGGCCAACTGACCTGTCATGTTCTCATACTTAAAAAAATTAGATATTAAACCTTATTTTTAAACAACTCTAATTAACATATTATTTTGTAGTATTATTTCCTAGTCATAATACAGTGAAACCCTAGTAGATCCCAATTTTACATTATCTGACTTGAATCTTGTCAACTTTTCAGCCAACTTGTGCAGATCTTGCCTGCTGGACCTGGGATCTGATAATCTGAAAGAATGGGGCAGACTACAGTCTAATGTTATAGGCAACCTTCCTTCAGGTTCAGTGTGCTTTTATACATGAAAGAAAGAAAGAAAAAATGATTCAAGGAAGGTTTTATGAACTCAGAAAAACATGTAAACAACCATCAATAAGTGTATACTAAATATTAACAGAGCAGCCCACAACTTTCTCAGAATAGAACAATTTAAGCACAATTACTGGCATGCACTATAGATTATATCTGCAAATGCATGATAGCAAGGCAGGCCATATCCAGACTCAGGGCACACTGACCAGATATGTTTCTACGACTATGTTCTGACATCCAACGAGAATGAACATGTCTTATAAATTGAATGTAAATGCTTAACACAGGAGGCATAAAATCACATCTGAGAACAATCCAGGGAACAAAATGCACCTGAGGTAAAAGGCCATATGCCACCCCTTCCCCCCACATAGACTGGAATCTCTCTCACAGTTCCCCAAGGCATTGTTCAACATGGGTCGTTCATTTCACCATGGACTGAAAAATTTCTTCGAAGTGATCTATGAAGCCACCATATTTCTCATTTGTTGAAAAGAATAAACAAATAAAAGAGAGTCTAAGCAACACTTTGAGATGGAACTTTGCAGCTAGCATTAATGGCATGTGTGGTTCATGATAGGATGCTTGGCTCTGCCTTTCATTTGAGAAGCCCACACTCACAATTTCAGGATTTTCCTCTCTCTCCAAGACCATTGCACTTTTTCTGAAACTTCATACCTAAAATCTGTGCTGAAAAATCTTTTTTTTTTATAAACTCCAACTGTGCTTCATACTATCTCATTATGAATTCTTTTCATCAGCAAGACCAAGAATCAGGTTTTACCTGGATAGATGTCCCAAAATGATTAAGAAAACTCAAGTTGTCATAATGAAACTGTGCTTCTGTCCCTGTCAAACTTATTTATTAGTTATGTTTCTAATCATAAGTTTTCTTTTATTGTTTGGTGGCAGAGTCTAATGTAGACCAGATAGGCATGGATCTGGCTGATGGTGAAGGGGAGCTTGAAGTCCAAGACAGGGTAGGCAGCTTTTGTCTCTGGAGAGGCAGAATTATAGGTCCTGTGGCTTTATCACCTCCTTTTGTATGGTATTATGGATGGATCTCATTCTGGTTTTATTGGCTAGCTCTACCTATGAAGATAAACTTCCAGCACCTATCTATTTGATTTCATATACTGGTTATTGTGTCTTTAATGTTTTTTTTTTTCTGTTATGTTCCCCTGTGTTTTGGTGGAAGCAGAATGTTCTACAGCCCAAAAATTACCATTCTTTTTTGATGTACAAATAAACAGAAGCCTTTCAAGAAGTGTCTGTCACATTTGGCCTTTAAGCAATAACCCAGTTGTCTTTGAGTATTTTATTCGTCTGGCTGTAAATCACTAAAATTTTCTAACAATACTAATTTTCAACACATCCGTTGGGAGTACAGGGTGAAGGGAATGACACATAAGCCCTGAGGTGTATTACTTGATTTCACTCACTCGAAGCCCAGATTCTTATATCCCTCCAAGGCTTTAAAATTGTGCATAATGCTGACGCCTCAGAAGGCTTGCCATGCCCTTCTATCAGCAGGGTCTTTGAGTGTACTTTCTCCTTTTCCTGTGCCTTTTACACATATGCAAGAGGTCATCGAAATTTCCTGTGTATTTTTGAATTTTGAACTAAAAGATTGCATTTTCGTAAAATCAATTTTTGAGACAATATTACTTTTCCTGAAACATAAATGTAAATGATGAAGCCCATGGTTTAAATACATTCTCTGAAATTGATGACAAATTGCCTATTTCATATGTAGATGCAGTTTGTAATTTCATGAGTAAAAGAAAGTCATTGAGTCCTTGCGTAACGTTCTTGACTTTACTGAAAATAAAATAATATCTAAAATGCATTGAAGCACACCTATATACCTCCTGAGTATCCTCCTTCTTGTTCCTTGATATAAGCCTCTGAGGTTACAACCTGCATTATACCTAGTAGGCTGAATAAAGTAAATCAGAAGGTAATTGAATAATAGCCTATAGTCAGACCTGATTCAGAATGTGGTTAATATGAAGCTTAAATTTTCAAATCCATGATGTTGAACAGAGTACCAGCATAATTCTGAAAAAAAAAATCTGTTTCAAAATTCTCACATATAAGTTATAGGTATATTTTGACACATATTTTTTAAAATTTCACACATGTGTAGAAATGTATTTCATCAAACAACAACAAAAACCAGAATAAGAAAGGTAAAATAGATTGTTTTATGAATTAACTATGCAAATGAAAACTTTAAAATTAAACCATATTTAGTAACCACAATGATTACATGGAAAATTTAACACTAGTCAGAAATACCAAAGAAGTGGGGACAGAAACTCTGACTGATAGCCTTATATTTAATTATCTGATTAATATACAAAACTAGAGAGTGGAATCTTATTTTATGATGTATACCTGATTTTTAAATTGTTTTCTTATTTTCTCACCCAGTCTCACTCTCACCAGTCACTGTCCTCAGTTCTATTTTCAACTTCCTTGAAATAGCTTTTAGAATCCACATATTGAGACAGCCTGTGGTGCTAAGTTTTCTGTGTGATTGATTTTCCTTGGCCTAAGGATGATAGCTCCATCACAAAGAGTGGAATTCCATTCCTTTTATGTGCTGCTATTATGCAATTAGATATAATTACATTGTAAAGACTCTGTTGATCAACTGATGAGACACTTTCTTGTTTCTACTTTGAGCTATTGTGAATAGTGCTTCAATGACATGAGGGAATTCATGCTTTTGGTATACATACTATATTTTTGTAAAACGGAGTTCCCGTCCCACCCAGTCCTGCAGCTATTTAGTTCCAAATAAACATGCAGAGACTTATATTAAGTATAAAATGTTAGGCTATGCCTCAGGTTTCTTATTAGCTAGCTGTCTCTTAATTACTAACTCATTTCTACAAATTTGTGTATCTCCACAGGACCTTGGCTTACCAGTGATTCTCTGACCTCTTTCTTCCTTCACATCCACATGACATCTTGCTCATGACTCTTCTAGGTGTTCCTTTTCCCAGCATTCTCCTAATCTAGCAGACATGCCTATATTTTTTGCTTGGCTACATGCTGCCTGTTCAATGGACAACACAGCTTTATTAATCAACCAATAAGAGAAACATATACTCACAGCATACAAAAGGACAGCCACCATCATCTCCTCTTTTCTTTATAAATAAAAAAGAAGGCTTTAACTTTAACATAATATATATACATATATATATATATATATATATATATATATATATCAGAACAGTTATCAAGCAAGAACTATATTTAACAATATTTAGTTCATGTACATTTGACAAAATTTCAAGAAAATATTTTATAATGTACCCTATCTTTGCAAGCCAAAAGTTTTATATGTAACTTATCTTTTATCATAACTAAAGAAAACCATGAACATAAATATCTGTCTTCCACTTCATCAAAGACCCCAGAAGTGTAATATATAAACTCTAGAGTTGACAGAGGCATCCCACTGCCTGAACAGTTACCAAAAGTTTTTCTGTAACATTGGGGCATTCCTCTTGAGCCTATAGACCCAGAATATTTGGCAGACTTTTCTATGAAGCAAGAAACATGAAGGGCCATCCTGTCCCTTGGCAATATCAGCAGTAACTTTTCTTTTCAACTTATTTGTCCAGTTGGACAGCATGTTGTCATGCAGTCCAGCCAATAGCAGTTTCTTGTCCAATTTGTTATCCTTACCATGTTGAAGGCAAACTCTATAACAAGTTTCTTTGATGCCCGTCTTCCTCTCTGATATAATTGGTGTTGCTTGGAGTAGTTATGTCTAGTCATGATAAACCATAGCAAACCATTTTAAATGCCATATTCTATAGGTCTTTGAAAGGTTTTGAAGAATACCTATCCATTTGAAATAGAGATATCGGTATATCTGGAAAACATAACTAACATAAGTTTTGACTACTACAGATGAGTATCTATAATCTGTATTTAATTATACATTACATTTTTAAATAAAATGTATAAACACAATATCTCAAAGTAGTAGCAATATACATATAACAGAATTGTTAAGTTTATATAAATAAACCCAAATCCATACCAATGAAAAGTATTGATTTCTATATAATATTTTTTTCTTTAGAAAGAGATTGACCACTAACCATTTATATTCAACCTCATTTAAAGAAAACAAAAATTTATAAACAATATTTGGGAATGTGGGCATAGTTATTTCCAAACTGCTTATTGTTGTTTGGGGGTGCTGTCAATCCCAAGGGGATCCTGAGAAAACATAGAATCCTGGCCAACTCCTTACTATAGTAGCCTGCAAGGCTGCATCATCCCAGCTGTCTTGGATGTTGTGGTTAACTAGTGGCAACTTCCATTCTCTGACCTTCAGACACTCTTTATTTGTACAAGAAATGTGAAATCACAATATTCTTCTGTATACATCCAGTAGTGGGAATTACATGTCAAATTGAAGTTCCATTTATGCTGCATACCTCCATTCTGTTTTTGATAAAGGCTATAGTAATTTAAATTCAAACAGCTCTACATACAAGTTTTCTTTCTTTTGGCACCTGTTATTTGGGGTGATTTTGACAATAGTCATTTGTATAATGTATATGTGTATATATGTATATGTATTATATGTGTGTGTGATTCTTTTATTGAAAATAGTCTTTTTGTCATACAATAAATCCTGATTATATGTTTTCCTACCTCTGTTTTTTCCAGTTCCTTACCACCATGCTTCCTCTACTTTCTGTATCTCATTAGAAAACAAAAGGATTTTACAAAGTAACCAAGCATGACAAAATGAAATACAAAAAGATGAAGCAAGAACTATAACATCAAAGTTGGACATAGCAACCCACCAGAAGAAAAAGTATACAAAGAAGAGGCACAAGAGTCAGAGACCTACTTATTCTCACACTCAGGTATCCAATAAAAATACTAAATAAATCACTATAATACATATACAGAAGACCTGGTGTAGACCCATGTAGGCCCTTTCATTGTTTTTTAGTCTCTGTGAACTCATATACACCTTGGTTAGTTGATCAGATGTCCTTGTTCTTCTGGTGTCCACCATTCCCTGTGGCTCTTACAATGTTTCCCTCTTCCATGTGCTCCTTGAGATCCTAGGTAGAGGGATTTAAATGAGACATCCAATTTAGATGCTGTATCTGAATATTATCTGTTTGATCACTGCATATATTATCATTTTCCACCAGAAGAAGCCACTCTGATAATGACTTGATAAGGCAGTGTGCTATGAGTATAGAAAAATAGCAGCATATCATTAGGAATCATTATATGTATTAGACCAGCAGTGTTTCCTTTTATTATATAGTGCTACATTTTAATACACACAAACCCATATACAGACCCAGTTGTATTTCATTTTACCCCAGGTCTCTGGGTTATCTAGTCTTTGTCTTTGGTTCTTGGTTACTCAAGGTTACCAAAGCAGTATCAGGCATGGGTTCTTTCTCATGGAATAGACCTTGGGTCAAGTCAGGCATTGTTTGGCTACTCCCACAAATTCTGTGCTACCATTGCCCTAGAATATTTTGTATAAAGGACAGATTGTAGGTCAAAGATTTTGTGGCTGAGTTGGTGTCCATGCTTCTCTTTTATTAGACTGAAGAATATCTTCTTGCACAAAAGAGCCTTGAATGTAGGAATGGAAGCTCCATGTAGGCACCAGCTGGACTTCTCCATGTTCAATGAGTTGTATGGGTGATGTCCTTGGGAAAATGGGAATATTGTCAGTTTAAAGAGAACAACCATTTATCTTAGCCTGGGTTGTTTGAGGATGTCCATGGGAGCCCCTTGGCCAACAACTCAATTGAACACCAAATATTCCAGCCCCTGGAAATCTAGCCAAGCTACAATAAATGACAAACTGAGACTCCTTATCTCTCATTAGAATTTCCTTCATAGATTATAGAATGTTTCCACTATACAAGTATTCCACAACACCCTCCAAATGCCACCCAATTCCACCCATCTCACCCCATACTCTTTTCCTCTACCCCATTTCACCTGCTCTTCAGGCCATCTCACGCCCCACAACTGATCCATCTCCAACTGCCTTCAGGTCCCCCATAAATTCTATTCTACTTCCCCCTTCCATGAAAGTCTATGTGTCCCTCTAGAACCCACCTTTTATGTAACCTTTCAGTGTATACAGAGTATAGATAAGTTATCATTTACTTAATAGCTTATATGAAATTATAAGTGAATATATACGACTTTTGTCTTTCTGGATCTGGATGACATCACTCAGGGTAAGTTTTTCTAGTTTTATCAACTTGCATGCAAATTTTATGATGTTATTTCTTTGAAAGCTGAGCAATGTTTCATTGTGGAAATGTGTGTGTGTGTGTGTGTGTGTGTGTGTGTGTGTGTGTGTGTGTGTGTGTGTGTGTAGTGACTTAGTGCTATGAATTTATTTCTTAGAAGCAGGTTGCATCCCATAAGTTTAGGTATGCTGTGTATTCATTTTCATTGAATTCTAGAAAATCTATAATTTCTTTCTCTCTTCTTACTAAGATCCAATTTTCAATAGTTAAATAGTTGTTCCATTTCAATGAGTTTGTAAGCTTTCTCTTGTGTCTGTTGTTGTTGATATCCAGCTTTAATCTGTGGTAGTCTGAAAGGATACAGGGAGTTACTTTGATATTCTACTGTCTATTGCAACTTCCTTTTGTCTGAGTATATGGCCAATTTTGGAGAAAGTCTCATGATGTGCAGACAAGAAGGTATATTCTTTTGTCTTTGGGGAAAATGTTCTATAAATATCTCTTAGGTTCATTTGGTTTATAGCATCTGTTATCTCTGGCATTTACCAGTTTAGTTTTTATCTGGATGACCTACCCATTGGCATGAGTGGGTATTAAAGTATCCCACTATAACTGGGTGAAAGTCAGTATTTGATTTAAGCTATAGTACTATTTCTTTTGCAAAGTTGTCTGCCCTTGCTTTGGGAACACAGATGTCTTACTTCTAATAGAAATGCTGTCATGGTGAATTTTTTCCTTAAAAAAGTATGTAGTGTTTTTCACCATCTTTCTTGATTAGTATTTTTTGAAGTCTATTTTTAGTAGATATTAAAATGTTTATATCTTTTTACAACCGTTTACACTGAGATAACACCTATACTACATGTTGAGGTGTGTTTCTTGTATGTAGCAGAAGGAGGGGTACTGTTTTTTCAATCATTGCTAGTCTATGTCTTTTTATTGAGGACTTGAATCGACTGACATTGGGTAATATCAATGAACAATTATTGTTGATTCCTGTTATTTTGTTGTTGTTGGTGGTGGTGTGTGTGTCCCTGTGTGTGCTTATCTTGTTTTGATTTTGCTGATGTGAGATTATTCACTTTCTGTTTTTTCACAGGTGTATTTAACCACCTTAGATTATAGTTTTCCTATTAACACCTTCTATAGTGCTGGAATTGTGGACATATATTATTAAATTTTGTATTTATTATTGAATATCTTATTTTCTTCTATGGTGATTAAAAGTTTGCATAGTACAGTAGTCTGGGCTGGCATCTTGGATTTTTTGAATCTGCAGCATATCTATGTAGATCCTTATAACTTTTAGAGTTTCCATTGAGTAGTCAGGTATAATTATAATAAGACTTCCTTTATATGTTACTTCGTCTTTTTTTTTTTTGCAGGTTTTAATATTCTTTTTTGTTTTATGTTTAGTGTTTTTATTATATGGCAATGGAACTTTCTTTTCTCTTTTCCCTTCCTTCCTTTCTTTTCTTTCCTTTTTTTCCAATCTACTTGCTGTTCTATATGCTTCTTGTACCTTTATAGGTATCGCCTACTTCAGCTTAGGATAATTTTCTTTTATGATCTTGATACAAACATTTTCAGGACCCTTGAGTAGGTTTCTTATGCTTCCTCTCTGCCTATTATTCTCATATTTGATCTTTTCATAGTGCTCCAGATTTCCTGGATGAGTTATATCATGAATTCTTAGACATAACACTTTCTCTAACTATTGCTTCCATTTCTTCTACTGTATCGTCAATGCTTGAGTGTCTCTTTCTATCTCTTCTATTTTGTTGGTGAAGCCTGCCTCTGTAGTTCCTGTTCACATTCTTTAATTTTTTTCAAATTGATAAATGACAATTTTATTTTTATGCATAAAGGTAGATGAAAAACCATTACTACTTCTACTAAAACTGAACATTTCGACGGAAAAGCATAGTATGTATACTTCTTAAATACCATTTTTCTAAAATACAGCTTTAAAACATCTAACATGCATGTTTAATTTCAGTACAATGGATTCAAGACCAAGTATACATGTTACAAGCATCCAGGCTGGATTGCAAATTATCATAGTCATCTTCATCATCATCATCATCATCGTCATCATCATCATAATCATCTTCACGTTTTCTTTTCAGGGCATTTGTGGACTCATTGGCTGTATTTTGGGAAACCATATTAGTAGTAATAAGAATGTCTTTTGACCCAATTAGTGATGGATTAATCAGAACATTCTGAATTGCTGATGTTTCGGGAATTGAAGCTTTCACAGCAGGGGACTGAGAAGCAGGCATCTGTACTGTAAACAGATTTGTCCTGTGAGGGACATTAGAGTGCCTACTTTAGTTGAAACAGACATGGTTTGTGGAGTTGGTGTGCCTAGTATGGGAGTACTTTGTCTGCTAGAAACTGAACCAACATTTAACCGGGGAACTGTTATTCCTCCTGCAGGAGTAGCTGCCATTTTTGCAAAGACTTAAGCATATAGTTTGGAGCAGTTAAACAGAACCTATTATTTCCAGATTTTCCTCAATTTGTTTTTTTTTTTTTTTCTTTATTGATTGTGTTTCCAGTTTCAGATCTTTAACAGTTTTGTTTATTTCCTTACACTGATTTTTGGGTTTTATATTTTATTTTTAATGGATTTATTCATTTTCTCCTTAAGGATCTCTATCATAAGGGTGTTTTAAGATTTTTTTCTTCTGCTTCAGCTATGTTGGAATACACTGTGTTTGCTGTGGTAGGAAAGCTGAGCTATAGTGGAGACATATTTGCTTGGTTGTTATTGATCATAATTTTCATGCTTGTTCTCATCACCTGAGTTTGCAATGATTATATATCTAGATATTGAGTTCTTGAATTGTCTCTGCAGTGGGGATGTTTTATCCTAGTTTCTCTTTCATATCTAGAGTTTTAGAGAGTGTTATGGCCTTGTGCGCCCTGTTTTTGTGGCATTTTCACTAGGTGTGTTCACACGGAGGGCTGGCTGGTGTTGGAGACTGGGATACTGGGGTAACTTGGGGAAAGGTAGTTTTGAGATGGTCTTTGTAATCAGTTGCAGATGGGTTTAGAATGGAAAAGGAGACCGTAGTAGGTTTTCCGCTACATAGCTGGAGATGAGACTAAAGAGTTTGGATCTTAGGAGACGAAGTGGTATGAATCTGCTTTCACTCTATTTGTTGTCCAGGGTGGCGTGGCCCTTGGGTTAGCTGAGGTACCTGCTAGAGTTATGGTCTGAGACAAAGTAACAAGTGGGGATAGAGAAATTAGAAAGGGCAGATCTGTGGAATACTAGGCAATGGGATCAGTGGGAGGGTACACAGGTGTTCACTGCAGAGCTGGGAATGAGACTAGGTGATTGAGTGTGGGGGTAGGGGGAGAGGAGAATGTCTGGCGACAGTCTAACTGATTTTCTGGCAGACATGGCCTGTGATTTAATGGGGACACTGCAACGGTTGGGCTGGCATATAGTGAAGACTTGGGGAAAGGAGGTTATGAAGGGATGACTTGTGGGATCCACAGGAGATTGGAAGGGGTGGCAAGGAAGGCTGTAGCTGGTGTTCTACTGAAGCACTAGGGAAAAGATTGGGGGATTGTGTCTGGGGAAGAGGGCTATTTATAGCTTCTTCAAATCAAATTGAGATGTTAGCCAAAGGATTCCAATGGGAATCTCCTAACAACCCAGGCTGTTGTTAACGCAATTTGTTACTCTCCAAGGGCTGACCCCAAGGCTCCATTGCTGAAGACCTCATGATTACAGCACATTGAACAAAGAAAAGTCACAATGGTGCCTACATAGAGCCTCTACCCCTACATACTAATGACTTTGGTATAGGAATGTACTTTGAAGGATACCAAAGAAATAAAGTAAACACCAATTCAGCCACAATCCCTTTATCTACAATGGCATACTGTCTGAAAGATTTACTATTGCAGTGGTAACACTAAACTTGTGTGAGTAACCAACCAATATCTGATTTAACTTAATCCAATCCCAAGAGATGCCATACCTGTTACTGTTACTGTCTGAATGACTAATGACCTGAAATTTGATAGCCCAGGGTCCTATGGTAAAACCAAATACAACTGTTCAAAATAAGAGCAACAAGAACCACAAAAATAAACAGTGATTAAAGACTCCAAATAACTGTTTGTTATACTCATAGATCAGTGCCTTGTTTAGCTGTCATCAGAGAAGCTTCATCCCACTATAGATGGGAGAAAACACAGACACAGAGCCCAGACATTATGCACAGAGTGAGAGACCTTGGAATGATCAGCCCTAAAGAGGATATCTACTTCCATTCCCTCCTTCCAGGGCTTATGAACTTCCAAGGAAGAGAAGATGAAAAGAGGGTCAGAGTCAGAGGGAATGGAGGAAACCCAGAAAATGGCCCCATAAATCAACATGAGGAAATCTCTTTTGAACTCACAAAGACTAAGGCTGCATGCACAAGGTCTAAGTGGTTCCTCACCAGGTACTTTGTGTATGTATCATGGCTTCCAGTTTAATGTCATTATGGGATTCCTGAATGTGTGAACATCAGTCTCTGATTCTCAAGTGCTCTCTCAGTCTCTTTCCTTTCTCTTTGCTTGTCATGTCCAACTCTGATGTGGATGTTTTATGTTAATATAACATTTTATCTCATTATTATCCCTTAAAAGCCTAATATTTTCTGAGAGACAGGAAGGAAGTGGATCTGGGTGTGAAAGATGATAGAGAACTCGGAGGAGTAGAGGAAGTGGAAACTTTAATCAAGATACTTTATGCCGGAAAAGAATCTATCTACAATAGAAGGTAAAATAAAATTATCAAATTTATGTGCTGCTGTGTGTGTACTTTTGAACATTTTATGAGAACCAGGTACTTCATGAAGTGAAGTATAATATGCACAATCTGAATGTGTTGCAAATCAACAGTCAGCATCACACCTCATAAAACAAAATCAGAGGAAGGAAGGATCATGAGGGATTTGAGTGTTAGCTTTATAATGTAATATCTAGATTCAAAGTTATGAATTACCTATTTCTTGACTGATATAATTTCAGTCCAAATAAGCATCAGCATTTACAATGAAAGCATGAAATATTTTGCCTACTGTCACTCTAGATTTTAGAGAGTTTTATCAACTATATTTTCATTCTGTTCTCTTAGGATGCATTACATGGTCAGCTCTGTAGAGCTGTGATCTTGCTTTACAAATGTTAAGGCAGATAATTTTCTTTTAATTAATTTACTTGTTTATTCAGTCTTCATGTCTTTATACTCATGCTGAACTACAGAATGTAATCATCACTTTTAAGGAAAGAATATGGAACTGAAGAATTTAAAATTTTATCTTTGAAATGCAAAGCAGAAACACAAATGAATAATTCACATATTCACCAAAGGCCTTGAAGGCATTCAGTTGTTTACATTTACATGGCTTTAGTTCACTCACACACTAGCAACTTTCAGTAAAAGAGTGATAAAATAAAATGACTAATATTTTGCTTTCTCTGTCTGTCTTTTTCATTCATCCCTCTGTATTATCTTTTACCCTTCATATATTTTCTTTTCCCTGCAGAAGTAATCCAGTGGTACTTGTTTCTCAGCAGAGTAAAATGCAGAATAAAATTTCTAGTTAGTTAACCTGAGATGTGGAAAAGGACTATCCCTGGATGTCTGACTTCTCATCCTTTTTGCATGGAGAATCATAAGATTTACTTTCACTTTTTCATTTCACTAATTTCATAAATGAATCATACTTTTGTGTATTTTTATAATTTATTCTGCTTAGTAGAAGCTAGCAATTTTACCATGTAAAATATATTGATTTGATACTCAAATAAAGATAATAAAATTTGTGGGGACATGTTTAAAGGATGTCCCCCATTATCTGTTTGTATTATTTTGCTAGCTGCCAAGAAAACATATCAGTATAATCAATATATGCTGTGAAGGTATGACACAGAGATAATCATCTTTTCACATGTTGATATTTGGAGATTAAACATCAATGAACCAGCCTTTGCGCCTCTATATTTATGACCTTATTAAGGCTTCATTCCTTTTCTTGATCGTTTTTTGGGATCTCACCAAGACTATTGATATTGTTTAAAATTATCCAATTTTCTCACATCCCTGTACCCTGAAACTTGATTTTATCTATTGAATAATATCTGGGCCTTTTAGTGATGGAACTCTGCTCCACTCAATCATTGTCTTGTACATAATCCCCATAGATTTATTAGTTCAATGATGTTTACAATGTCGTTTACTTTGTTATTCTTTTGTTCTGTCTATGATTACTATTTGATTTTGTCTTTCTAGAAATTATCATACAACAACCAGGCCAAACTATATTGTCTAAGAGCTTTGGTTTGCTTCATGGTACATCATTTTTATACATTTATCTAATGCAGAAAACTGTAAAAGAATTGAAATGTGGTATTGGCACAACAGAGATTTTTTATTTTCATGCCAACATCTCTCCTCAACTCTGTTGCTAAAATAACACCTTTTACTGAAACCATACTCCTCCAGGACATTTCTTCTACAAATTAAAATTAATCCCTTATTATGTGTCTGTATGCACTCAGCTTATAGCTCTTTACAGATTCCAATCACCCTTTATTGTCCTTTAGTTATTTGAGTTCATGTTTTGTTTTCCCCAGTAGAAATATGCTTGAAAGTCAGAATCGTTTAAGCACTTACAAAATTCATTATAACATCTAAGATAGAATAAGAGCTTAATAAACCTTTTTGGCATGGTGGAAGGTGAGATTAATAAATTAGTCTAAATATGTATACAATCGCTATTCTTGGTTGTCAATTGTTCCTATCCTCAATGTGGCTGGAGAATGAATGCCAGCGCTGAGACCAAGTTCCTATCTGAAATACCTCTCACAAATCCTGGGATTAAAGGCATTCTGTCTGTCTGTCTGTCTGTCTGTCTGTCTGCCTGTCTGTCTTTCTCATCTTTGTGTGAGCTGTTTCTCTTTAGGACAGATGAATTTGTGTAACTCAGTTTGGCCTTGAACTAACAGAGATCTGTGTAACTCTTAATCCTGAGTCTTGGTATTAAAGGTGTGTGCCTGCCTTCTATGGCTTGTTACTGACTTCACTTTCTGAATACGTAGACAAGCTTTAATAAATCATAAATAGTGTATTATCACATAAAAGTTCTTTATTATCTTACAACACAAAGTTTCAAAGCATTCACCTCTAATGTAGATCTTTGAGTTGGGAAGACACATCTTTCACCCAGATCTTTTGTGGGTCACAATTTCTGATGGAAGCCCACATAAAGGACATGAATAAAGCAACTTATTCCCTTTGCCAACTTGCACCACTCTTGCCCTGACATTAGAGCCTACTTCTTTTGGATTTCAGTGTAATACTGACAATCATCTGAGACATCCAGCCTCATGGATTCAGCTTTGGAAATCCCTAATAGGTGTAGGAATTAGTTCATCCTTTCACCACTTCCAAATGCACTTAGTATCACACTAGCCCTCGACTTTCAGGCCCACTTCAATTTTTTTAATTGCTTTACTTCACATTTACACTAGGATGCTTAATAATTCAGAATTTATAACAATTATTTTCATACCACAATATATGAAGATTAAGCTGAAGTTATTATTTGCCTTCATTTTTCCTCTTTAAATGGAGATGAAAAATAGGCCATTGACACAGTAGCTATAAAGAGGTGGAAATATAGACTCAATCATTTTTATTGCCATTTGCATTGGTCAATCTGTTTATGTACTTGCAAAACATGTTGCAAAATCTGTCCCACCAAAATACTCCCCTCTTGCCAAAAAATCCTGCATGAATGCTTATATATTTTTGATAAGGGACTAAATCTGAAATTTACAAATAACTCTTGAAATCCAACAGTAAGAAAACAAAGAATCTGACTGAAAGTTATGGACAAAGTACCAGAATAAACCTTATCATAGAAGATCTAAAGTTGACAATCAAATAATACTCCAGATTTATGGCATCAGAGTGAAACAGAAAAAACAACAATCCAATGTCACTACACACCTCTTGTTATGATTTATTTAAAAACCGTGGGAAGTAGTCAGGCCATACAACAGGCCACACATGGGAGGTTTACTGAAAGAGGAGAAAGAGAAGGGGGTAGAGACCAATCAGTTCCTGGTTACAAAAGTGATGGCAGAGAAATCGAGAGGGAGGGAAGATGTGGGCAATGCCACCTTTTATAAGAGAACCTGGGGAAAGTGCACAGCAGGTGCTCTTAGTGGCTGCTGCTGTGAGGACTTTTCCTGTCAGGATCTCAAGTGCTGGGCAGTGTTAATTCTGTACGGAGAGCACAATACAGAACAGTGAATCAAATACTAGCAAGTATGTGGATTTTATTGGATTATCATTAACTTTGGTGTAGTGCAAGATAGTCTAACTGCTTTGAAATTTTATTCATTTTGTTTTATAAAAGTAAACATCTTCTCACAACGTGCTGCAACACAATTGAACTTCACACTATTTATCAAAATGAATTATAAGGTATATGTGTTCCAAAACTTACAAACATATATCAGAGAGGCTATTAAAAACAACTGCTATAACTTTGAGGCAACCAATAGTCCTTCAGTAGGTAATTTGAAAGCATGGTTATTTACAGACAAAGTGATGTAATTCCACACTAAAATAAATGAGTCTTGATATCATACACAGCCACAGAGAAGACTTTAGTATATATTAAGAAGTTACAGAAGCCAGCCTGAAAATTGTACATACTGCATAATTCCTGCAACATGGCACCTAGGTGGCAAGGAGATATAAGTAAATATAATTTGTTTTAACACAGAAGGTGACTGGAATGCTGTCCCATTGGGTAAAACAGCTGTAGTGCAAGTGTGAGGAACTGAGTTTGGAACCTCTAGAAGGTATATAAATCAGAACCTGAGGGTGCCCAATCTTTTTAACATTGGGATAGGAGAAGAGGGGCCATGGAGGGGGCAAGAGAGGGAGGGAGGAAGGAAAACAGAGAATGCCTGGAAATTACAGACTAGTTGCTCTGGCATGTGCATCAGGGAACAAGACACTCTGTCTCAGACAATGATTGTATAAGGTAAGTAAATTCACTTGAGGCTTTCCTTTAACCTCTACATCCCCATCCCTCCCCATCCCCTGCCCCCTTCTCATCAAGGCTGAGGAAGATATTCCACCATAAGGAATGTGCTCCAAAAGCCAGTTCACGCACCAGGGATAGGTCCCTGTGCCAGTGCTAGGGACCTCACTGATCTACTGCCACCCCAGTGACCAGAAAAATTAATTTTTAAATTAAGTCATTTCTGTGTGTGGTCTAGGCATAGCATATGGTATGCCACAGCACACACTGAGGTCAAAGGACAAGTCTGCGGAGTCCAGTCTCTCCTTCTTCTTTCCCATGAGATCCAGAGATTATACTCGCCCGGTTTCTGCATTGCAGTGCCTTCATTGGCACAAGCCCCTGGTTCAGACTTTTAATATTTATATTAGAATATGGAACTATTTGTCATTTGGCCCATCCTGTCTTTTTGCAATTTTGCTTCACCTGTAAGACTAATTCTTTGCTTTGAGTCCAATGGTTGTTCTCATTTTATTGTCCTTGTTTTGAATTTTTATTCGTTTGTTTTGTTTTCTGCTTCCATTGATATGCAATGTACTTTGAACAAATTTTGGCAGAGGTATCTGGGATGCCTTTTTAGAAATAGTCACAAAACAAGCAACCCATGAAATTTACAAATAAAGCTATTTTTCTATTGGATTTTCAATCCTAACATAACTTGAAAGAATTTATGCTAGACCCCCAAAACTCCTCTTGGGTACACTTTGGTGTATTCTATCCCAGTGCTTGCACATATTTTTTTTTTACATGGCTTTCTTGTTATGGCTGTACGCATACTTACATAAAATATCTTAGCTCATTGCACAAAGTAAAAGAATAAGATGCCCCCCCCCCAAAAAAAAAACACTAAACAATTTACAGTGGTATCAGCAGGGTTTTTAAAGGGAGGTAAACAATGCAACCCACCAAACTACAAAAATCAGAGATAAAAATAAAAAAACTTTTCTTTTCTAAAAGACCTATGATCTTAAAATTTTAACTTCTATTCATTTTCCACACTTTTCTTCTCTCCAATTTCTGTTCTGTTTGAAGAGTAAATTTTAAATAATAGATTTTAATTGATTTCATGAGTAAGCAAATTTAAATATAAATGAAGAAGTTAGGAGATGGCTCACTTGGCAAAACCTCTGGATGGGCAGTTTTATTGGCTTAAATTCCATATGAGAACCCCTGTATAGGAGGCAGATTTGGGGAATGCATTTGTAATCCCAAAACTCCTACAGCAAGATGAGAGGTGCAGAGAAGAATTACTCCAAAATCCTCAGCAAATAACTAAGAAGGGGAGACCCGAACCCAAATTACAGCACACACTCATGAATACACTTTAGATTATTCTACCTCCCACAAAGGAGTTTAAAATAACACATATAGTCATTATTAAAATGAACCAGTTTTATATGTATTTGTTATTATTATATTTGATAGACTATCTTTAAGGCTCATAATGGAATTCCTATCACTGCAATTATGAATAAGCAAGAGATTCTGTAAGTTATATTAATTATTGTGGTTACTAAACAGAAAAAGTGGTATTCTTTCTGACAATCTGCTGACAAACTTAAAATTCGATTCTACTAGTGTGTGAATACAAGACTTTCTGCCTATTTAAAAATATTTGATATACTCAGAGTAAAAAATGCAAATTCCTTGGACTATATTTGATGTTACATATTTTTATTCATACAGTCTGCTTAGTTAAGGATTCAACTACAAAGGCTTAATGAAGTCATGCCACTTGTAGGAGAAACTACATCTACCACTTTATTAAATCAGCACAATCCCTAGCTAAACTATAACATTTGCTTTATACATGCCGATAAGTTCAATCCTTACCCATCATCAAAAAAATCTCTTTGTAATAGACAGAGAACATTCAGAAAACCACAGCCAATTGAACTGCAGTTATGGGCCCAGATCCAATGGATGCATTGATAAAATGCTCCTGTACCTAATTACCATGGAATATATCACAACAGGGGGCAGAAAGATTTTAAGAAACTGTTTGCAAGGCACACCCACAAGGTTTCACATACCTCATTGCCTAAACAGGAGCTGAACATGGACATTAATAAACATGCTAATCTGCAGATGGAAATTTCTGTCCCACCTGGTCCCACAAGTGTTTAGTCCCAAGTAATTACACAGAGGCATATATTAACCATAAGCTGTTTGGCCAGTAGCTCATGCTTCTTACTAGCTTGCTCACTCTTATTTATTAACCCATTTCTGTTATTCTGTGTATCTCCATGTAGTTTTGACTTACGTGTTGATGCCCAGTCCTCTTGATTTCTTGGCAGCTACATGGCATCTTGTCAGCAACTCACTCTCTGGATTCCTCTACCTAGAATTCTCCTAGTCAGGTTGCCCAGCCTATACCCCATGCCTTGCTACATCATGCCTGTTCATTGGCCAAAACAGCTTTGATCATCAACCAATAACAGAAACTTACAACTTACAAAAGGACAATGCCATCACTAATCTGGATCAGGAAAAGAACATATAAACTCAACACTATAAAAAGAATTAATAGGCAAATAAGGGATGATGATATCTGGAGAAATAGTCTTCTTCAGGAAACAGCACACCAATTGGTTATCTTACATCAAAATATCAGACCTGAAAATATAGATACAGATAACATTACATAGATTGAGCAGGTTGATTCAGGAATATATATGTATATACAGACATGCATACAACAACAATTAATGCATATAGAGGTAATGAATTTGAAAAAGAGCAAGGAGATAAATATGTGGTTTTTGGAGGGATGGTGGGGAAGTAGAAATTATGTAATTATTGGATAAACTTTTTATAAATTTTATTTAAATGAGAAAAAAATTTTCTTTTACATAACATTCCCAGTTCCCTCGCCCTCCCATGCCCCCCACCAAACCTCCCATCCAATACTCCATCCATTCCCCAGGGAGCGTGAGGCCTTCCATGATGGATCATCAAAATCTGTCAAGTCATTTTGGGTATGGCCTAGGCCCTCCTTTGTGTATCCATGCTAATAGAGTATCGTTCCATGATAAATGGGCTCCAGAAGTCTGTTCATGCACTAGGGATACAACCTGGTTCCACTGCCAGAGGCCCCATATTCAGCCCAGTGCTGACATCCATATTCAGGGAGCCTGGTTTAGTCCTATGTTGGTTCCCCAGCTGCCAGACTGGGGTCCATGAATTCCCACTTGCTCAGGTCAGCTATTTCTGGCGGTTATCCCAGCATGGCCTTGACCCCTTTGTTCATCACTTCTCCCTCTCTGAAACTGGATTCCAGGAGTTTGGCTCAATGCCTGGCTGTGGATCTCTGCTTCTGCTTCGATCAACTACTGGATGAAGGCTCTATGATGGCATTTAGGGTAATCACCATTCTCATTATAGGGGAAGAGCATTTAAGGTAGCCTCTCCACTATTGCTTAGGTTCCTAGTTGGTGTCAGCTTTGTGGATCTCTGTACAATTCCCTATCCCAGACTTGTTTAAACCCTTACTGGCTCCCTTTATTGATGTGTCTCTTTTCTTGCTCTCCTCTATTCCTCTCCCCACTCGATCTTCCAGATCCCTCATTTTCTCCTCCCCCTTCATCTTCTCCCCTCCTCTTGCTCCTACTTCCCTGCCCCTCCCCTCATGCCCCAATTTGTTCAGGGGCTCTTGTCCATTTTCCCTTCACTGAGGGATCATGTACATCTCTCTTACAGTCCTGCTTGTTTCCGAGCTTCTCTGGAGGTGTGGATTGTGGGGTGGTAATCCTTTGCTCTATGTCTAATATCCACATATGAGTGATTACATACCATGTTTGTTTTTCTGTGACTGCATTACATCACTTAGGATGGTTTTTCTAACCCTGCATATTTCAAGATTCCATAGTTTTTTTCCACAGAGTAGTACTCCATTATATAAATGTACCACATTTTCTCCATCCATTCTTCAGATGAGGTGCATGTAGGTTACTTCTAGGTTCTGGTAATTACAAATAGTGCTGCTTTGAACATGGTTGAACCTATGTCCTTGTTGTATGAATGTGCATCTTTTGGATACATGCTTAATAGTGGAATTGCTGGATCTTGAGGTAGACTGGTTCCCATTTTCTGGAGAAGCCACCTTACTGATTTCCAAGTGACTGTATGAGTTAACACTCCCACCAGCAATGGAGACTTGTTCCCCTTTCTCCACATCCTCTCCAGCATAAACTGTCATTGGTGTTTTTGATTTTAGCCATTCTTACAGGAGTAAGATGGAATCTCAGAGTTGTTTTGATTTGCATTTTCCTGATGGCTAATGATCTTGAGCAATCTCTTAAGTGTCTTTCAGCCACATTAGATTCCTCTACTGGGAATTCTCTGTTTGGTTCTGTAAACCACTAGTTAATTGAATTATTTGGTGTTTTGATGACTAGCTTCTTGAGTTCTTTGTATGATTTGGAAATCAGCCCTCTATCGGATGTGATATAATCTTGAAAAAAGAAATAATTTAAAATACAAAATATTTTAATGACAATATTTAAAATTGTAAAAACTGAATCCTTTGCATGGTAATAAAAGATAATATAAATTACTCTACAAATATTGTTACTCTATTCTTTAGGAAGTAAAATATGGGCTAATATGATGGTACAATTTGAACTATTCCCATATATATGCTGTATTGTTCAACAGTATTTAATCCATAGACTTTGTTTACCCTCAAAACCCCATCACTTCTTTTCTCCAGCTACTCCCTTTCAATTTCATCATCTCTTAGATTTTACATAAGGAAGCACCAAATAATAATTTTCTGAGTAATGCTTTTTGATGCAATTCTATTCATTTTCCTAAAAATGACATAATTTCATTCTTTATAGCTGAATAGTAATCTATTGTATCACATACACATTATTCATAATCTGTAGATGGGTATATAAGATGATGTCATAACTTGTCAATTGAGAATAGAAGTATGCTTTTAAGGAAACAAAGCAAATTAAAAACATTTTTGTAAGAATCAGTAACAGAAGATAGAATTGTCATATTCTGACCATGATTTGTTTGAAGTACTGTATTTCTGAATAGCTGGATAACAATTAAATTACCATATAGAGATCAAAGTTGCAATATTATGTATCAAATAAATTTCAAGTGATTCCAGATTTTTTCAAATTCACAATTTAACATCACTAATCACACTATTAAACATGAGATGTCTAATTCTATGTATTTATATATGAATTTTGAATTATTTTCCAATAAAATGAGTGGTCTAACTTTCAAAATAACAAATTATCCATGATGTATATTCTATTTTGAATACAATTTTAAGCAAAAATGCAGTATACTGGATATGGAATTTCTGTTCTGCCTAGTTCCATTGTCCTTCAGTCCCAAATAAACACACAAACACTTATATTAACTATAAACTACTTGGCCAATGGCTTAGACTTCTTACTGGCTATCTCTCTCTTAATTATTAACCCATAACCATTAATCTATGTATTTCTACATAGCCATATCTTTCCAGAGATCACCCCATGCATCCTGTCTTCCTTGTAGCTACATGCCATCTCCCCACCACCTCTCTATGTCCTCTCTGAAGAATTCTTCTCACCTCATAGCCCCACCTATACTTCCTTCCTGGCTACTGGCCAATCAGTGTTTTATTCATCAATCAATAAGAGAAACGTATATAAGGAAGGACATCCCCCATCATTGCATATGAATCTTATTGAACAGTGAGCTTATTTAATATGAATGATTTTAAGTATGTCATGGCTCTTATTTCTAAGATATATTTCAGAACTGAAATTTAATTAAAACAGGATGGGAAGTTTGGAAAAGTTTAGTAATAAACTGATTTTTAAACTATCTGTTGAATTATGAGGTTGCAGTAGCTTGGAGATGACCAACAGGAAGCAGTATTCTAGAAATCAAGCCTGAAACAGGGCTGGGCAGAAATACTTCAGGAGTTCTCTAAATGACTCTCATTCTCCAAGGAGGCCCCAATTCTGACAGGTGTTATAGTCTTTCAAAATTGTGGCAACAACACGAAGCTTAGCATTAACTAATAATCTTTATTTTCATTAGCTATAAATATAATCTGTAAGAGTGAGCTGCAGATAAGACACATATGTACACGAGGAATGACAAAGTACCAAGGTTGTCTTTTGATTTGCAAAACTTTTACTAGACGTTGAAACATCCCAAATTTAAGGTATATCTATGCTATACAATACTCAGTAGTCTTATATTATGGTGTTCTAACATTTTATACTGGCTGGCATCATATTCTGTTCATGTACTCTTTTGTGCATATGGTAAAACAAAGAGCGATTGTAGATAAATATCTCTCTGAAGATGTTATGAAATCTATGGTGGCTGTAGGCTCTCAGGGAAAACATATATTTGCCTGAAGAATTAACATAATATTAAGCTGACTCCTAATGACTTATTGTCATACCCACAGATTAATGCACCTCTCATCTGATAAACATCTATTTTCAGAAGATGATGGTTGACAACTGCCCAAGGTGAAGGAAATAAACGACAGAAGAATTTTTGACCCTAAATGCACCATATATGTTCCTCTTTCCAAGATTCAGAGATCATCGTAGAAGATATGACAGGAGTAGTATAAGAAAAGAACAAGGGGCACTGAATGACTAGAAAGAATAGTTTCTTCTGAACAACACAAAGAAGCTGCACATAATACTTCACAGACATTGTAACAGCATGGACAAGACCTATGTAATTCCGAACTCAACCAAATCCAAACATAGAGAATGAATTATGGCTTGAGATTCCATCCCTATATATGAATCTTTTGGGAAAGTTTAGCTGTTATAAGAGGGGAAGTTGGTTTTCTTGAGTAAATAGATCAGACTCTAGTAAAAGGTCACACACTCAGTCATACTTAGTCAGCAGAAATAAATCTTGATGATTTTTTTTTTTTTTTTAAAGAGCACGACTGTTGGTGAGAAGAGAAGAGGGAAAGGATCTGGAAAGATTATGAGATGGAGAATAAATATGATCAAAATATAGTCTAAAATTTCTCACAGAACTATAAAGTTTTTTAATAGCATTAAATAACATAGAATTTATTTTCATTTTGTGTTTTACAGATATGTATACACAATTATGCATATTTCTAAAAATAAGTACACATTCATGCTAAATATCTACACAATGTAAGGAGTTTTGAGTTGGTTGAGATATTCGACTACTAACGGATGTAGCAAAGTTTCATTTCTCCATTCATTTGCAACCACACAACAGATTGCAGGGACAAACTTGTTGCTACAACTTGTTCTATGGGAAAACTTTTAATGCTCATTTTTTATATACTTGGTAAATTATTTCATAAGATTGTAAATATTTGCATCATTTTGCTAATGACAATTTCAAGAATTGTGCTCCAATAATAATGCTAAATTGACTTAAAAGAGTTCAATTCTAAAATAATAGTAGAAATTGTATTTTGTCAACCATCTGCTGTCTTTACAATACCACATTAGGGCATCTTTCTGAGACTAATTTACATTCTGCATAATAGTTAGGACATGCTTTGCATCCAAACCATCTCCTAATTACTGAATCAGCCTGAGTGTGTTGGGTATGAATCAATTGCTTTTTCCTTTGAAGATAGAATTATCTCTGAAACTGAAATTGTGGATCCAGTAACAGATCCTGCTTTGTTGGCAGTGTTGTTATTGAAGTGTCTCTGAGTTAGAATATTCAGTAATAAATTTCTCAGCTTCAGATGATGTATATGATGGAAAGTTTGGCAGAGATGGTTTCAAGAATAGTTTATGTAATATAGAGAACTATAGTTTTGGTGACCTCTAAATTTCAACTTTTATTTTCTTCAATATAGTATATTGAAATACACCCTTTTGTTTAAAGTGACTTTGCATTTAGTTTTAAAGTTTGTCATTTCCATAATTAATTTAGAAGATGCAACTTACAGCATTAATTGGTTAATTAAAAATAAGCTTGTACAGAACATTTGGATTCTTTCCTAAAAAACTGTGATTCACAACTGCCAATATAGAAGCAAGCACATGTGAAATCAATTCCAAATACTGTTATGTCTTATTACCTTCAGTTTAATTACACTCGTGGCTTATAGAAATAGCCTGAAGTAAAGTCCTCTATGGAAATCTGCAACCATATGTTATGGTGGCTGTTTGGTTTATCTCCCAATCTATTTCTCTCTCTCTCTCTCTCTCTCTCTCTCTCTCTCTCTCTCTCTCTCTCTCTGTGTGTGTGTGTGTGTGTGTGTGTGTGTGTGTGTGTGTGTGTGTGTATGTATGTATCTAGGAGGGAAAATCAAAGGGAATTTGTGAGTTTTAGTTTTCACAATCAGAGTTTTGATGATCCAATGATTATTGTGTCTATGGTTAAGAATTAGAAGAACCAATAGCTGCTCAGCCTCAGAAGCACAGGGACCAATGATTCAGCCAGTATCAAAGGACCTGTAATCCCGCTGGGGAGGCATTTTAAAAAATTAAAATAATTTTTATTTAAATTAAAAACAAATGTATTTTAAATATCAATCCCAGTTTTCTCTCCCTCCTGTCCTTTTATTCCCATTTTCTCCACCATCCCTCCATGCCAACCCCATCCACTCATCAGGGAAGGTGGGGACTCTCTTGTGGGAACATCAAAGTCTATCACATCATTCGGAGCAGGACCTAGGCCCGCCCCTGTACATCTAGGCTGAGAGACTATCCATTCATACGGAATGGGCTCCAAAAGCCCATTCATGCACTAGGGATAAAAACTGGTTCCACTGCTTCTTTTAGGTATATGATTAAGAGTGAAATTTCTGGATCTTGTTGTAGAATGATTCCCATTTTCCTGAGGAATTGCCATACAGATTTCCAAAGTTGGGACTCCCACCAGCAATGGAGGAATGTTCCCCTTTTTCCACAACCTCTCCAGCATATTCTTCCAAAAATATTGGAATATATTTTCTAAGGAAAGATGAATACTTTGAAACTATTTCTGTTGTAAGATAATAAAGAACTTTTATGTGATGATATACTATTTATGATTTATTAAAGCTTGCCCATGTATTCAGAAAGTGAAGTCAGCAACAAGCCATAAAATGCAGGCACACACCTTTAATGCCAAGACTCAGGATTAAGAGGTACACAGATCTCTGTTAGTTCACGGCCAAACTAGTTACACAAATTCATCTGTCCTAAAGAGAAACAGCTCACATGAAGATGAGAAAGACAGACAGACAGACAGACAGACAGACAGACAGACAGACAGAGAATGCCTTTAATCCCAGGATTCGTGATAGGATTCAGATAGGAACTTGGTCTCAGCACTGGCATTCATTCTCCAGCCACACTGAGGATAGGAAGAATTGATTCTCCAGCCACACTGAAGAGAGGCAGCAGTCTGAAGCTTGGTGAGTGCTTGGGGAGACAGGATTGGCCCTTTCAGACTGAAGTAGAGGTACGAATCTAGTGGCTTGGCTGCTTTGCTTTTCTTATCTTCAGCTTGTAGCATGAACACAAATAACAATCTCTGGAACTTTTATTTTTATGCTACACTTTTATGTAAATGTACAAGGCATAAGATGAATTTTATGAAATATTATCTAGGACCAAATACCAAATTTCTAATATCATTATGTAATATTTTATTTGTCACTGATATTGACTTATGATATCATTTTGTAAAATGGGAAGTTATATGAATGGAGAAGTAATTTTAAATGCTCCATCCAGTGAATAAGGTAGAAAAAAGACAGTAGAGATGACGATGACATATTTACTTAAACAGAAATAGCTACAATTTATTTAACAATAAATTTTAGGTTACTTTATTAATTCTAATTAATTGTGTGCTTTGGAGTCCAGTCTATATAGTGTGCTGTGTTTATATCAGTCCCCATCTACTTCATGTTGGAGTTCTGCATTAACACCTTGATGATTTTGTGTCTCAGTATCACACATATTCGCATGATAGCTAGATTGCTTTTTGTGTTTCTAATAGACTGTCTTTAATAACTTCATAATGTCAACAGTCACTTAGGAAATGATGTCATTTCAAGGTAGTTTCAATCTCCTTTTATCAATCAGTGTTTTCAGGCAAAAGCTCTACAGCCAAAGTGATGAGGAATGATGAGACATTTACACAGCAAATTTGAAGTCAGCTGCCTCACTTACAGTCAAATTGAGTTAACAAATAAACAGATTGACTAAACAGTGAACACAGAATTTAACACAGAGTCAGAAGAAAGGACAGTGTTGTGACACTCTACAACAAAGCTACACCTATTTAAGAAGGCCACACCTCCTAACCCCTGTCAAGTATCGTCATTCACTAATGACCACACATTCAAATCTGTGAGCCTATAAATGCCATTCTTATTTAAACCATATTTAGTATCTGATACACTTCATAATTCCTCATGTCCCTAATGCCCTTTCTGCAAGACTAGACAAGATTGTCTGAGTTTATTTGTGCTTCTTGTAATTAGATTATTGTGTGAGTCAAGGAAAATAACAATTAAGAAGTCAGTCAGAAAATAGCAGGAAATAAAAGAAATGGCAAGAACTGATCGTGCAGAATGTCAACATATATGTCATATTAGTTGACATTGTGACTATATAAGTAAACAATGAAGTAGCAAATCAAAGTATAAGCAAAACAAGGATGGTGTTCAGATTACAAGGAAAGAAATCACAGATGTTTTAATTAATACTTTGTCTTATAAATTCCCATTAGTTTTGAACTTTAATGATAAAATTAGTGAAGACAGACAAAATTATTTTGTCATGATTACTTAGTATTTTTATTTTAATTTCACATGTAATTATGTTTCCCAATTATATAAAAATAATATGTACTTCTTTGCTTTTGGTTTCTTGGATGTTCTATTACCTGCAATATTAAAAAAAGAGACATGTATTGTCAATTGACTTACAATAGATTATCTTCTAAAGTTGACATTATTTGATCATGAGAACTAGGAACAAATAACTAATTACTTCAGTGTTTTGATGTATTTTCAACATCTATTCTCTTATTGTCTGGATGATAGTTATTCTCCTTCATTGACACCTATTTTTATAAGGTTCCCTAACTCAATAATGTCTGTAATGTATAGTGAATTTTGCAGTGTGTTATGAAGATGTTTGTGAAATACTTTTGGAGATAACAAACAAAAATACTGACAATAGCATAGACTTCAGCAGAATATGCTGCTTGCTTTGTGTCTGAGTCTATTTAATGGGCTTTACCCCAGGGAAACGTCTCAGGGAAGGAGCAGGGCAAATTGCTTCTTTTACTCAAAAGTCTGAGAAAAATAGGAAACCCAGCAGAGCTAAAAGGGAGAGAACCCTTGGGTTGTGTGATTTTTCTCATACATAGTTTTCTTTTTTCTTTGTCAGAAATCTCTCAAAAGTAAGGTTTTTTTTGTAGAACTGAGTTTAAGGGGGAAAGATTTCAAAGAAAAGTACAACACATGTGACATGATAAATGCTGTGTTTATAGCTTGTTAGTGAGATTCTTGAAAGTGCTTGCAGCTTTGAGGTAGTGTAAAGAGTATTGGGTAAATAATATTCTCAGTAGAAGGGATGTTGTGCATAGAGAGACATCACATAGAGAAACCTAGAAGGCACATATCACAAGAAATGATTTTCAGCAGGGAAGTCTCTCTCTGAACTTACAATAGGTCAGAATGATACAAAATGCTTCCTTATTGGTAATAACAGATGTTTAAATAACTTTCAGGTGATGTCTGCACACTAATTTTAAATTGAATTGTAACTCAAATTTCAATTGAATCCATTCATTCTACTTATGGAACTGAGGATGTTTGTGATCAATCAAAATGAAATACAGAGTTAACACACTTGTATTATAATTATTGAAATGCTCTCAGCATAAGACTCTACACAAATAGATCTAAAAAGCCAAAGTGTTTTAACAGAGTTCTGGTCACTCGACTGATATTATAATTTACTCACTATATATCAAATAAGGCTAGGTTTTAGAAAAAAAAAAAGCAGACCTGATATCTGTCTCTTCTGAATGATTTGCTGAGTACTGTTCTATTTTATAAGGCAAGTTAAAAATATATCACCCAAATGCATATGTCAACATCATATAAAAATTAATTTTCCAACAGTGATATGTACTCTGGAGAAAATGAAATAGAATAGTTGCAAATAATAACAAAGAAAATTAGGAGTCTGGCTGCTTTGGTAATGATGATAAAAACACACAGGTTAGTCAAGTTTTGGATCATTGGAAAGATATTTCTGTATTACACCTCAAGGTAAGAGTAATCAGGAAGAGAAAATAATTTATGTAAATTTTTTAGATTAGAATGAGTTTGCATGTATTGAAAGTTATCTCCCAACCAAACAAAATCGAAGGAAAACATACTTCATGGACTATTGATGAATACTGATGGAGACACAGATCAAAAGAGAAAATTATTTTCTTTCAGATGAAATTTTAAATTGCCAACAATACAGGTGAATTTTTTTATTATTTGGCTTCTTATAGGATGATACTGCCCCCATAAAAAGTATTTTTCAAAAAAGTCGAGTGTACAACTCTCTAAAATGTGCTTTGTTTGTCAGTAAATGATATCAAACAGTGATAGACTATACTCTGAACTTCACATTTCTGTATACACATAGGAAAAGATTGTGTGAGATTAGGAAAAGAAAGCAAAAGATGCTTTACAAACTCAGTAACATCATATGCCACAGCTAATGTCAGGTTCCTGAGCAGTAATTTTGAGAGGTGATGTTAAAATCATTGGATCAGAACTCATCCTTAGTATTCCTAAAAGCACAGTATGGTTTGTGCGTTTGTAATCACCAAATTATTAATAAGTCTCTATATTTGAGAAAACCATAGAAACTTGGAGGCAGAGAAGACAGTGTTTATAATCTTGGTTATGGCTGGGCATTGGTGGCAGACGCCTTTAATCCCAGCACTCAGGAGGCAGACGCAGGCAGATCTCTGTGAGTTAAAGGCCAGCCTGGTCTCCAGAGCGAGTGCTAGGATAGGCTCCAAAGCTACACAGAGAAACCCTGTCTCCAAAAACAAAACAAACAGACAAAAAAAGGAATCTTGGTGACAAAGAAAATGTTCAAATCAGAGGGTTAATGCAATTCCTCCTCAATAGAACCTGAACATATCAAACTTGTCAACCAAAAACAGTGCCATGTGTTGAAGAAATTTCATGTAAATTTACCAACAAATAAAAAGATCTCAAGGCCAAACTTTTTCTTAAAAATATCTCTGATTTTTGTCCCAATGAACCTGGAAGTAAATAAAAAAGAATGGCAAAGAAAAACACCATCATAAAATAGGTATCAATGTAGTAAAACAGGAGGAGGTACACAAAATTAGCTGACTAAAACACTGAGAGGCAATTCAATCTCAAAAAAGAAGCACTGGAAGAATAGGCTTTTATCTCAGAAGTCATGGATTATTAAATAACATCACATACCTGTTATGAGATATCTTCCCATAAGTTGTTGCTAAAGTAAGTAATGTTATAGAAGCCCCAAAGTAATACAGGCTATAGTCCTTGCTCTTGGTTCCCTAAAGGTAATGATGTCAAGACCCTGATTCTCTAAGACATACATTCTATGGTTGTGAGACATAGACAACTGACCTGGAAGCTTCCTCCATGCTTGATAGTTTTCAAAAGGACAGCAGTTTGATGCAGGCCTCTGGAGTAAAAAGTCACTGAATGTAATACTCAGCTATGGACATTGCATGCCATGATACTAATGTCTTTTACAAGATTTTCGACCAGTGCAATTGTGCCTGCCATAGCTGTCACAGGGGTAAGCAACTCTATCATAATTGAGGATTTTCATAATTTAATTTTATAAGATAATTTTGTAAATTATCATAAAACATGAGAGATTTTCCTGTGCTAAATTCTTAGTTATGACATCTGTTTCATTTTTTTATCATTTTGTTAGCTATTTGGTTCTGAGAAAGACCAAAACCCAGACTATGTAATTTGTAAAAGCTTTTATCCAAGAAATATATTTCCAAAATTACAATGTTTCTTATTACCCGAAAGCAGACATTCAGTGGTATAATTTCAGTATTTCTTTTTTGTTTTTGTTGTTTATTTGAAGCTGAGCTTCAATTTGGTATAAATTTAATCTTTTGGTAAATAGATTTTCAACTGACAATAAGGGAATCCATGCTTGGGTTGTATTAAAATTTGTTTCTCAAATAGAATTAAAAGGCAGTGGAGACAGCCTAGTCACTCAAGAGCCTGCTGTGGGAGCGTGGGGACCTGAATTGAATCAGTGGGATGTGATTCATTGGCTGGGTTGGTGTGCATCTATAGCTGTAGCGGTCATCAGGTTGTGTCGTTGCAAATGGATCTTTGTAATATTCTGTTCAGCAAGTCCATTAAGTCAATGATCTGTCTCAAAAAATACAGTGGAGAGTTGTAAAGAAAGTCATTAAATTTTGACCATTGACCTCTGTATCTCTGCTCATACAGAGACAGACATATATACATATATGCACACAGACATAAACTCATACACACAAATATAATAGTAAAGATACAATTAAGGAAGCATGTAGTGGGAAAATATGTGCCTACCCTAAAAATCTGATGTTCTTCACTGATACAAAGTTAATAAAAATAATTAATAAAATGATATTTTATCATAAAGTCAAGCAATGTATTAATATCATTTTCGCACTGGACAATATCTATTATCAGATCCAAAAAGTATTTAAATATTGAAAGAGTTCAAGATTTTGTCCAAGATTTTTCCAGTTGGTTATATATTGTTGTGTTATAAATGAACTCGATTAAAGGAGATTCTTACTTGCTGCTTTTGTGGCATTTTATTTAGAAGGAATTACCAAAGCCAGTGTAACACTAAGGATAGGATACTTTTTTCCCTGTTAAAGCAGCTGGTCACAGAGAAGGATTGCTCCCCCAAGAACCATAAAATTCTTCCGTTTGACAGCCAAGCAGAAAAGGTGAGAAGAAAATAAACAGCACAGCTAACAGCGGCTGTCATCATGATGAATGCTGATGAGCAGTAATTAATGTGGATTCTGTTAGGCAAAGCCCAGAGGTCTGAGCCTTGCCCAGTGACTTAAGAAAGAGGAAACTGGGAACGAGGACCAAAAGTGTGAAGAAACCAGAAACAGCACTACTTTTAAACTCAGAAAACTGGAGCACTACAACTGTGTAAATGTCTAACAGTCTAGGATTCTTTTGAACTCTTCAGTGCTTATAACCAGTGAATAATTTGGTGTCAATGAATGCTATCTAAAATGTGTACGAATATTATCTCTCTCTTTGTGCATGGACAGTGCTATTCACCCAGTATGAAACTCCTATTTAACATAGAGTAATACATAATTTGAAACAAAATGTTCTTTTTTTTAAATACTAGTCAACTCAATCCTATAAAAGCACTGTACTATTTTGAAACTTCATGGAACTATTTCAGTAAAATGCTGAAATAAGACCTTTAAAATATGAAGAATCATTCATAATTGTGTATTAGTATGCCAATGTAATATGTTTCATAAATGTAATAGTACTCAGCTAGAATAATGTCAGAGTACAGAAATAGTTCATTTACTATGCTTTTTGAGGTATTATTATCAAAGCATTTCATTTCTTTAGAAGCTCTTCCCTTGGTAAAACAATGACATTTAAATTATTCATGCATACGATGAAATATAGGTGGTAAGCACTTTACCCACTAAATATTACCATGAAGGGATTTTGACACCTGAAGGGTGTGTTACAAGCAAAGACATTTTTCTTCAACCCCACAGGGTTTACTCACTGGCATCCAGAAATAAATCCACAAAGAATTATTAGCAATCATTTTTATGAACAATAAGTGTTTTATCAGAAAAATTCACTGATGGTAAAGATGGCTTTGAACACTCATACAATGTCCACTCACTATAATCCTCCTCTGTGTTTTCTGTCACAGTTTTGGTACGTATGAAAAACAATATCTATGCTGAGACAAGAAATGACAAAGAAGGAAAGCACTTTAGATAGTAGATAAAAAGATGCTAATGACAACAGGATGGAGCCTCCTCTATGAACATTTTAAAGTATACTCTTTGACCCTCTTCCTGATGCCATTACACAAGGACTAAAGAATTCTGGGGCAAATGTATTCACAGATATACACACACATATATAGGTACATTTTTCTCTTTCTATGTCTCCCTCTTCCTTCTTTTCTTCCTTCCATTTTCTTTCTTCCTTCTTTTTTTCTTTCTCTTTCTATTTTACATTGTATGTGTCTGTCCTAGTTTGTACGTGGTAGACATAAGGAAATGCTCAGGCGAAAGCTCTCTCCTTTTACCATGGAGTTTCTGGGAATCAATCTCAGGCCATCAAGAATGAAGACAAGTGCCTGTATATTCTGAGACATTTTGCTACTACCTGATGAGTCATTTTTATGATGATTAGCATATATTCATTACAAATTGGTGGGACTCACTTATAGTGGGAAATAACCAATACCGAGCCAAGTAGAAATATAAGAGTATTTAATATGGAAAAGCCTTACTTACAGAACAACCTATCCAACCGGCATGGCAGCAGTCTGTCCAGCAGATACCAAAGTGAAACCAAAAGAGAAAATGCAGTCCCATGCAAGTATCGCTCTATGTCACCCTGACCACGCTTCCGAGTGTGGTCAGACACACCTGTAGCCAGCCCCTAAATAGTCATGGCTACAACTTCCCCTACAATTCCCCTTTTAGTCTAAAAGAGGATTAAAACTTAACAGTATAAAGTATCCAAAATTAACAATCATAAAGGTAAAATATAAGAAGATACAACAACCTGCTTATGTCACATCCTAACTATCTATTTTAACTAAACCCTAAAATCATCTGAAAGAGGTGTCCAAGCCTGAACACCTCCTTTCAATCCCAACAATAAACAATAAGAAGCTATCCCTAACTAGGTATATACACTATCCTAAATAACAACAATGGGGAAAGGGGGTGTAGCATCCTCCAAGATACTTCCTGCTGAAATGGGATGATGATAGTAATGTGGGGTCCTGTAGGAAGAAAAAATTACTGTAGTAAAAGTCTTGAATGGATTGTATCCAGTCGATGTTAGATGGGATTCTTTTGATAGAAGATCTCACTTGAAATCTTCAACTTGATTGAAGTCAGTTGAAATGGAGCAAGTTGGATCCAGTGCAGTCGAGGAGGTTTGGCCCATTTTCTTTCCAGGGTGTCCAGGGATTGCTGACAGGCAGGTCTTCCTTGGCTGTGTGGGTCTCAAACATAAACAGTTAGCAGAGAAATGTTTGCTTGTGATGTATACATACTGGGAAAGGCAACCATGGGAGCATAACAATTATGAGAGGGTGCACAGTTTGAAAGAAAGATCCAAGAAAAGACAAAGACAAAGTCCCCAAATTCTTCTTTTATTCGGTGTTACATCAATTGGCTTCGTGATATAAACACTGAAGTTTAGTTAAATAACGTGCTTGGATTTTAGAGGAAGAAAGCCAAATCCACCTCTAAATCCAGCAATGGTTTAATTAAATAGGGACTAGGAAATGAAGAGAAATAGAGTTCTCTGAGAGACAGCTGAAAAGTTTACCGTATTACATATTCCTTTTGTTTGATGGTTATAGCTACCTTTTCTTCTTAAGCATCTACCCAGGCAGTGTCCTTTGCCTTCTGGAGATGAGATTTCCTGTGAAGATAAAAGCAAAACACTTCCCTTTCCTTTGGGAGGTTTCTATTTAGTTTATGAGATATACCTTAGTAGAATACCTGTCATTTGTCCTTGTCCAGAGGTTTTTCCTTTTCCACTTGAATCTTGATCAACTTTGATGGTATCCAAAGTTTTTATTCTACTGTAGAAACCAATGCAAAACCCCGACCCCAACATAACACATGTTCTGTTTTCCATTCAGAGGTTAGTACATCTTAGAAGTATACAGGCTGATTGTGTTCAGCAGTTTTTTCCATAGTGCAGTGTCTTTCTGCAGCTGTTTGTCTTTTCTCATTGGCATTAAGAAAGTTTAGTGTTAATAAATCATTATGCAACCTATGTTTGGGGGGTTTAGTCTTTCAAGCTTGTTTGTTGAGCATCTCCTTAAGTGTTCTATTAGATGTCTCAACCACTGCTTGTCCTGTAGGATTGAACATGCTTTATGTTATAATATTTGAAAAATTGTTCCAATTTTGTAGAGACATATGCTGGAGCATTGTCAGTTTTTATTTGTGCAGGTATACCCATAAGTGCCATCACCTCTAGCAGGTGTGTAATAACAGAATCAGCTTTTTCAGAGTTAAGAGCAGTAGCTCATTGGAACCCTGAGAATGTGTCTATAGTATGGTGCACATATTTCAAATTTCCAAACTCTGCAAAGTGAAAGACATCCATCTGCCAAAGCTCATTTCTCCGAATGCCCTTAGGATTACAACCTGCTGGCAATGGAGTTTGATTATAAAAGGAACAAGTAGGACAGTTTCTCACTATCTCCTTGGCTTGTTGCCAAGTGATGGAGAAGTCCTTTTTCAAACCTTTGCTATTTACATGATTTTTTTATGATAAATCTTTCCGACAAAAGCCACCTGAGCCCCACCGCCATGTGTGAGCTTTACTCCAGCCACCCCCCACCCGGAGTTAGTCCCAAATGAATACACAGAAACTTGTATTAGGTTCAAAGCTGCTTGGCCAATGACTAGCATTCTCATCTGTTAGCTCAGTCTTAATTATCGTAAATCTATATATTTTATAAGACTTATCGGACGCCTTAAGTGCTCACATGGCGATGCTGGATCAGGAACGGGAAAAAGAGCCCTTCCAATTTCTCTTTCACTTAAATGTGAGTCTCCTTTCTATGTCACTTTCTGCCTTGATCAGCACTTTTCTACTACATTTCCCAGAATCCTCTTTGACTCCTAGTCCCATTTAACTGCTGTCTCATTGGCCAAACAGTATTTTATTTAACAATCAAAAAGATAAACACACACAGCACATTCCCCATCAATGTTTCTTAGGAAATTCTGAGGCTTCTAGCACACTTCCAATTAATACATGATCAATCTCATCATTGCCTTGTGCTAACTGGCCTGGCAGACCCATATGGGATCTGATATGTGTAATGTATATAGGATTACTTCTGTTTCTGATAGTTTCCTGTAATTGTAAAAACAATGAGGTTAATTCTGTATTATCAGGAACAAATTCTGCAGTCTCAAAGTGTAACACGACTGTCTCTGCATATTGAGAATCAGTAACTATATTAAGAGGTTCTGTAAAATCCTTAAGTACCATGAGAGTTGCATATAATTCTGCCTTCTGTACAGATGTATATACTTTCCTTATCTCACCTGCTTTATAACCTGCCTTTCCTGATTTGTTGGCATCAGTGTAGAAGGTAAGAACTCCAGAAATGGGAGTTTGTCTTATAATACATGGAAGAATCCAGACTGTCTTTTTTATGAATTTAATTCTGTCAGTTTTGGGAGAGTTGTTGCTTATTTTCCCCAAAGAGTCAGTAAGAGCTATTTGCCAATATTCATTATCTTTCCACAAGGAAGAAATTTCTTCATTAGTTAAAGGTACTATAATTTCTGCTGGATCTTTTCTAGTCAGTTGACGAAGTCTTAATTTTCCTTTTAAAATCAAATCAGAAATCTTTTCTATATATGTCTTTAACTTTTTATACTGTTTATGTGGCAGAAATATCCAGTCCAATAGAGTGTCTTCTCTTTGCATCAGAATTCCAGAAGGGTATTCTCTGGATGGCAAGATAACCAGAATACAGTCTAAATTAAGGTTTAACCAATCTACGTGTGCATCCAATATTCTGTGTTCTACCCATTGTAATAATTTTTCTGCATCAGCAGATAATATTCTTGGACTGCTTAGGTCCTTATCACCATTAAGGGCCATTTATAAATGCTTTACGTCATGTCCTTCTACACCAATAATCATTTGTATTTGAGAAATTTCCCCTAATAATTTCTGAAGAGAATTAAGAGTTTGATAACGATCTCTCCTAATTTGTACCTTTTGAGGAATAATTCTTTGTAAGTCTATCTTGTAACCTAAATAGTTAATAGAATCTCCTCTTTGTATCTTTTCTGGGGTAATCTGTAATCCCCCAATGAGGCAGAACTTCCTTCACCATTTCAAACATACATTCCAAAGTTTCCTTATTAGAATCTGATAAAAGAATGTCATTCATGTAATGATAAACAAGAGATTGTGAAAATTTCTTACGAATGAATTGTTTCCAAAGGTTACTGTACAAACTGCTGACACAAAGTAGGACTATTTAGCATTCCTTGTGGCAAAACTCTCCACTGATAGCTCCTAACTGTGTGAAAAACAGTCTTTTAGATCAATGACTATTATAGGCAATCCTTTAGGTATTATGGAAGGTAATGGCATTCCAGGTTGCAGAGATCCCATTGGTTGAATTACCTTATTTATGGCTCTCAGGTCTGTCAGCATTCTCCATTTTCTTGACTTCTTTTTGATAACAAATACAGGAGAATTCCAAGGACTGGTAGATTCCTCTATATATGCAGAATCTGGCTGTTCCTGTACTAACTTTTCTAAAGCCTCTAGCTTCTCAGAGGTCATAGGCCATTGTCCTACCAAAACTGGTTCATCTGTAAGCCACGTCAATGCCAGAATCTTTGGCTCCTCTGAAGGTCCTTCATTTGTACCTAGTTTCTGTACAGCATGGATGGTTAGTAAATGTTTTCCATAGCGTCTTACCAGATCTTTCCTACTATCTAAATATTGTACATAATTTGTATCTTACATTGGAGGAATATTAATCTGGGTATTCCATTGCTGTATGAGATCACAACCCCAGAGATTTATTGATATATCTGCCACATATGGTTTCAGTATCCCTTTCTGTTCTTCTGGTCCAATGCAGACCACTGAGTTAACACTCTATCGAACTCTAGATAGAGTTCCAATTCCTAAAAATTTTACCTTTGCCTCTCTAAGAGGCCATTTCTGAGGCCAAGATTTTTGGGTAATAATAGTCACATGCCCCAGTGTCTACTAAGCAATCAATAACTTTATTATTAATTTTTACTTTCAACTGAGGCATTTTATCGTTATTAGAAGCTTTCCAAAATATGTGTTTCTCATTTTGTCCATTCACATATGATTCTTCATCACTATTCAAACTACCATCTAGAGCAGTATCATTTTTCACAATAGGCAAAGAACTATCTATTGGTCCTGTAGGAGATTGTCTCCCACTGCTACTGGGAATGACCTGACCTTTCTCTATGTGGGGGCCTTCTTGATGCCCCACCTCGGGGTTTCCCGACCTTAACGGGTTTCCTTGTATGTCCCTGTTCGATCTACATTCATTGGTCCAGTGTCTGCCCTTACCACATCTTCTACACAATCCAGAAGGCAGTGGCCTTCCATATAAGGCATTGTTAGAATTCGTTTGTCTACAGTTTCTCTTAGTATGTCCCACTTTACCACAGTTGAAACATCTAGGTTCCTGGTGCCTTCGTGGTCTCCTGGGGAAGTCTCTTCCTACCCAAGTTTCTGGTTCATAGTAGTAGTAACCTCTAGCCTCTTGGTACCTACGTTGACCTCTGTAAGGTGCTTCTCCTTGCCAATCCCTAACATCCTCACCTCTAGAACTTTTAATTTCTTGTTGCCCTTTTAAACCTTTGGAGATGGCTGCTCCTACCCAAGCTCCAGTATCTTGCATATTATAGTCAATGTTGGCTGCATACATAACCCATTCTTCTAGCGAAGCTGATTGGATCTTTAAAGGCAAAAGTATTCTTTTGCATATTTGGCTTGCATTTTCATAAGCTATTGTATATATAATTGATTATTTTGTTTCTGGATCTGTTACTGTAATTCTACTGCCCTAGTTAACCTTTTATTAGAAGTCCTGGAAATGTTCTGTAGGTCCCTGTTCTATTCTGGTATAAGCTTCCAGGCATTCTCCTGGCTCACGAACCTTATCCCAGGCATTTAATGCTGCTTTCCTGCATAGAGACAGTATATCGTCATCATATTCAGCCTGAACCTGTGGGTCAGCATAAATACCCTGACCAAGAAGCTTATATAGAGGGGCTTCAAAACCTTCCTTTATGCCCTGATGCTCAAGGAGCTTGGCTTCTTCCCTTACTAATGCCTTCCACTGGATTTGGCATGAATTCTCAAGTACAGCTGTTCCCAATTTGTTCCCAATTTGTGGGTGTCACCCTGTTAAAGGTTGCCCATGAATGTAATAGCTGTTTTACATATGGGCTATGGAAACCATATGAGACAACTGATTCTTTAATATTCTTAAGATACTTCAGCTGTATAGGTTGCCTTTCATAAGCCATCTGTCCATGACTGTGTTTCTTAGAAGCTGGCTTTTCTACCATGGTAGCTGGGTACACTAATGGTGTACGAGTAACAACCTCAGAAGAATAGTCACGATACCTGGGTGGAGTAGGTGCCTGGGATTGGAGTGATTCTGCTTCTGAGGCATCCCAATAATCTTTAAGCCTAGTAATGATATCCTTTTGAAAAGTTTCAATCTCCTTGATCATAAAAGATTCCAAGCATGTTAGTGAATCTGTAAATTGCACTAACTGCTCATCTACATATTTTTCCAGGTCTTTAATATGATCATCCTTAGGCAGCATCTGGATGGCATGGAAACTGCCTTCTAGGTATTGGAGTCTAGATTCGAGGTCATGATTTGCTGATTTTGCATCCTCAGCAATTGTCTGTATGGACCTATGTAATCTGTCAGTCCTGTATGGTAAATTATCTTCCAAACATTCAAATCTAGACTCAAATTTGTGATCTGCTACCCTGGCTGCTTCAATAATTGATTAATGGCATTTTCCAATTTTTCAACCCTATCCTCGGTATCTTGCACCTTTGCATCTAATTTCTGGGTAACATTGCCTATCTGAGTTTCTAGCTGGCTACAGATATTCTTTAGCTCATCGCGGTCTTCTGACAGCCTAGCATCTAAGGCCTCAGACATGGCATAAATACACTGCATTTCATCTTGGGTAACAGACAGCTCTGTCTTTAGCATATTGGACACAGAGCTAAGCTTATCATCCGATTTCTTTTCTACTTGCTGCACAATTGTGGTCTGACCTAATCTGTTCTCCAAAACCTCATTTTGTAAAGCTGTTATTTCCTGTAAGTAGCTGGTGAGGTTATCCTTATCCCTATTCCTGAGTCCTCTGGGTAGTAATACTATTTGTACCAGCAAGCTAACTGCCATTATGGCATATAGGCCAGCAATTGGCAAATTAGCATCCTCCTCAAACAGTTAATTCATGTAATAAGCAAAAATATTACCAATTTTAGCAAATGATCAATATTCCACCATAATTTTACCTGATTTCTACTCCAGATCCAGTAACTATCTTTCACCAGTGGGTGGCACAGGTGTTCAGTTAGTCTGCGGCATTTGGTAGTGGTGGGTGGCAGTCAGTTCAAGGGCTGGAGGGCCCCGGGTGCGGGTAGGCAGCAGTCCGAGCTGGTCCCGAGCACATGGTGGTAAAACCGTAAGAGGTCTGTGTGAGTCTCCAAGCTGGGAGCAGCTCAGCAGCATTGGGTTGGCTGGGAGCCAGGAGCACTTGTGTAGAGAGAGTTCTTTCCTTGCCTAGGCAGCAGGCCCAATATAACCCACAGCCTGTCCCAAATGGCATGTAGGTTTCCAATATCCCACTCCTGACACCAGATATAGTGGGAAATTACCAATACGGAGTCAGGTAGAAATATAAGGGTATTTAATAGGGAAAAGCCTTACTTATAGAGCAACCTAGCCAGCCGGCATGGCCGCAGTCTGTCCAGCAATTACCAAAGTGAAACCGAAAGAGAAAACACAGTCCCATGCAAGTATCCCTCTAGGTCACCCTGATCACACCCTCACAATCGTGGTCAGGCACACCTGTAGCCTGCCCCTAAGTAGGCATGGCTACATCTTCCCCTACACTCACTATGGTATTCCATACATACATTCATGATGAAATATCCTATGTATCTATTCTTCTGTGCTATCCCCCTATGTCCCCCCTTCCATGGCTGTAGTAGTCCCTTTCTTCGTTCAAATACTTTACCTTTATCCTCTTTATTGTACATCTTTAAAATTATTTACATGAAGGAGAATAAATTAGAATTGTCAATTTGCACCCAGATTATCTCCCATAACATAACATCAGTGTATTTAATCTTCTTTTGCAATGGAAAAGAATCCTGTTCCCTTTGTGACTGTGTAATAGTCCATTGTTATGTGTGTGTAACATATGTGAGGACACACAGAGTATGACGAAAGTGTATTTGGCAATTATGTGGAGTTGATTCTCTCCTTCTATTTCCATCTGGGTTCCATTCATAGTACTGAAGTCAGGGTTCTGAGGCAAGAGAGTCAAAACAAAAGGAGTAGATTCACTCCTAGTGCACATAAAATATCTAGCAATTAATGAGATACACATAAAAAACATATCCTTAATGAACTACTAAACAACCTTTGCCAGGCAAGTTGATATTGTTTCATGCAGTTTAAAGCAGATGAAGACTGTTGCTGACTTTTCTTCCCCAGTTGACTGAAGATTGCCTTCTGAAATTATGAAGGCAACCCAGCTGGGAGGAGGATTCTAGATAAGTTAGAGCATTGTTTCTATGTATTTTGCAACTAAGGTATGTGAAATGTTACAGCAGTCAGGTCTTACTTCTTAGTTCTGGTAACGCTATTTACCATAATCTATATATTTTGGAGGCTTACAGGACTTTCCTTGCCAAAACTCCTGGCACTGGGATTTTCATGTGATAATGAATCTGTTCCTGGATAGACATTATCCATCTATGGATGGTACTCCATGTAGTATCACTTTAAAATGTTTGTTTTAAATTTGATGAACTCTTATCCCTTATTTTTTATACCTTGCCACTGCTAGTATTCCTACCCTCTACTTTCATACCACATGTATTCTACCACCCTAACTCTACTCCCAGTAACAACTTACTTCCCACAAACTGAATTTCTGGGCATGGGTTCTTTCATGAAATATAATTTTTTTCTAGTTGCATTCATGTTCCTTCATGTTTCATTCTTTCTTTATAGGAGAATGGAATTCCATTAGGTAGATATACCACATTTTAATTACCTACTCATTTCTTGATGGACATCTAGACTGACTGCAATTCCAGTTATTGTGAATAAAATTGCAATTAACACGAATATGCAATAATCACTATAGTAGGATGGAGAGTGCTTTGCATATATGTCCAGGTGTGCTACAGAAGATTCATATGGTAGTTCTATGTGAAACATACAGACTGGCTTCCAAAGTGGCTCTCCTAATTTGCTCACCACAAACAGTGTATTACCACCCTTTCTCCTCCGCACCCCAGATCAGAATTTGCGATTTATATTCTTTTTTGTTTGTTTGGTTTTGTTTTTGCTCTTGTTTTCTGAGACATGGTTTCTCTGTGGCTTTGGAGGTGGTCCTAGAACTAGCTCTTGTAAACCAGGCTGGTTTCAAACTCACAGAGATCTGCCTGCCTCTGCCTCCCTTGTGCTGGGATTAAAGGCATGTGCTGCCACTACATGGTGTTATTTATATTCTTGGTGATAACAATTTTGACAGTTATGAGGTAGCTAAGGACATTGGACATTTTTATAGTGATATATAGTCATTTCTATTTGATTGTTTGAAAGATTTCTTCAATCCTTTCCCCTTTTTTAATTGGGTGACTATTTTTTGATACATTATTCTTCTATTTAGTCGAAAATAGTATTTGCTCTGATCTCTATAAAACTGGTTAGGTAGTCAAAATTATTTATTTTATTTCATAATAGAAATTTTTAATTTCTCCATACATTGTAATGGATCGATTGTTTGCATATAATGTTATAAGTTGGCAATTGTGTTCTTTCATAAATCAAAGCCCATTTTTCCAAAATCCTGGTGTTATATATATTAATTGAGGTAAATAAACATGCCAATTACTTGACTCTATGAGATGATATGATAGTTTAAATGAAACAAAGTCAGAGAAAAACACTGTATTTGGCACATAGTATTGAAGCAATCATGATAATGTTAATTTTCATGCGATAATATGGACCTGATTTTCAAAAGACCAGGAGAAATAAAATGAAAAGAGGGAATAAATATTTCTCTCTAAATTGTTGAAAAGGAAGCTGATGGAAATGGGAAATAGAGAATCCTCTCATGCTCTGTGTGGGCCCATGGTTAAATAAAGCCTGTCTATATGTTCATGGCAAGTACTCAATCAAAATGATTATATATATATATATATATATATATATATATATATATTTGTGTGTGTATATATACACACACATGTATATGTGTATAGATAGATAGATAGATAGATAGATAGATAGATAGATAGATAGAGAGATACAGAGAGAGACAGAGACAAATACAGAATGGTTCATGTCCACAAAGGCATATGTGAAGAGTCGAGAGAGGGAAACAGCATGGTGAGATAGTGAGGGAGCTGAACCCTTGACCAGCAATAGCACAAGGGAAAACTTGCCTTGCAATTTGTCTGGGCAACACAGCAGTGATCACCCTGCTGATTAGAACACAGGTGAGCCAGACTTGACAAAGTGAACTTGAGAGACATACCCCCATCCCTCATCTCCCACATGTTGTCATGGGCTTAAGAGACCCCCTTCCTTCCTGCCCATCAATGTCAATAAAACATGGCATATCAAGTTATAGTAAGACTAAGTAAGTACATTCCCATGTGTTGTTCTTTTAAATTATTCCATTTTTTAATATTCCTACCCTTTGTTTCATGAACACATGATGTCTCTCCAATTTAATAACTTGAATATCAGTTGACACTCCCACCAGCAGTGGAGGAGTGTTCCCCTTTCTCCACATCCTCTCCTGCATAAACTATCATTGTTTTTTATTTTAGCCATTCTAACAGGAGTAAGATGGTATCTCAGAGTTGTTTTGATTTGCATTTCCCTGATGGCTAAGGAATTTGAACACTTTCTTCAGTGCCTTTCAGCCATTTTAGATTACTCTTCTGAGAATTGTCTATTTAGTTATGTACCCCACCTTTAGATGGATTGTTTGGTGTTTTGGAGAACTTCTTGAGTTCTTTGTATATTTTGGAGATCAGCCCTCTGTCAGATATGGGGTTTCCCAGTCCGTGGGCTGTCATTTTGTCTTACTGACTGTGTCCTTAGCCTTACAGAAGCTTCTCAGTTTCAGGAGGTCCCATTGATCAATTGTTGATCTCAGTGTCTGTGCTACTAGTGTAATGTTCAGGAAGTGGTCTCCTGTACCAATTAATTCAAGGGTATTTCCCACTTCATCTTCTAATAAGTTAAGTGTGTCTGGATTGATGCTGAGGTCTTTGATCCATTTGGACTTAGAGTTTTGTGCTTGGCAATAGACTTGGATCTATCTGCAGTCTTCAACATTCCAGCATCCAGTTATGCCAGCACAATTTGTTGAAGATGCTTTCTTTATTCCATAGTATAAATTTACCTTTGTCAAAAATCAAGTGTTTGCAGGTGTGTGGATTAATATCAGGGTTTTCAACTCTATTCCATTGGTCTACCTGTCTATTTTTGTGCCAATACCAAGCTGTTTTCAGGACTATAGCTCTGTAATAGAGCTTAAAGTCAGGAATGGTGATGCCTCCAGAAGTTCCTTTACTCTACAGGGTTGTTTTGGTTATCCTGGGTCTTTAGTTTTCCATTTAAATTTGAGAATTGTTCTTTAAAGGTCTGTGAAGAATTGTGTTGGGATTTTTGATGAGGATTGCATTGAATCTATAAATTGATATATATATATATATATATATATATATATATATATATATATGTGTGTGTATGTGTATTATTAAAAATATATACTAAATGTTTTCCATGTATCTGTGTAACATTATAAAGAAGAAGTCAATAATTTGAGAAGGACTATGTGTCATGAGAGAAGGTAGTGTGAGGAAAGGAGGAGGAAATGATGCAAATCCAGAAATCACAAGTAAAATTCCCAAAAAAGAAAAGGAAGTGTTGACTGTTCTACAAATCCAGGCCCAAGCCAACTTCAAAGTCAGAGTAAAGTAACTGTGCCCATCTTAGGATCAATATGAAGGCATATGTGTAGGCTAAATGTACTAACATCTGTGCAATATGCTAAGCAAAATTATCACAATATATCTGAATGCATTAATTTTTGCTTAAAATATGTAGTCAGACATCTATACTAGATAAATCACTGAACTTATATCATTGAACTCCTTTCTCTCAATTTTTGAGTTCAGTGTAAGAAAGGCTGATTCAGTTTTTTCTAATAATAGTGGAGATGAATCACTACAAGTACTTGTTGATATGTAGATAGCATAGCTTTTTAGTTGTGCAGTAAGATATCATACTTAGCAAAATCTGGATCACTCAGTTATTTAATGAATTGCCAATAAAAGATATTGGAAGAGTTTGATTTTAAATTTTCTATTTTGGGGGAGCGTTAAAAAATCCACCAATTAGGTCTCAAAATAGTACTTATTTCTTTCTTTGCAGAATATTTTTTCTAAAGAAAATTATTTCAAGTGAATCAAAACTGCACTAAGGCTAGTTATATAAGATTTTAAATAGAATATATGGAATATAAATATGTATGCTTTATATCCAGGCACATTTTTTTTTATAAAAAGGGATTATGTATTCTCAAAGTTTATTTCAGAGAATAATGTGTTATTGGTGGCTCTGACTTAAAATAGGATAAGCTTGCAATGTAATTATCTTACACACTATGTATTTATATAGTCAATTCTTTGATGGTGCCATGTGAAAATCACATATAAACACATTCTTATTTATTACTTTAGGAAAAAATGTCTTTGAAGTATAATTTTCTAAAGTTGATAAAGAATAGACACACAGTTCAAGCAACTATGTCCAGATCTTCTGAAGAACTTTGAAGCAGACTTTATTTTGTCTTTGATTATTTAAAGGGAAACAAAACTCAGAGGAATGCTTTTCACTAAAATCGACATTACTTTTAACAGATTTTAACTAGTTTTATGAATTCTTTTTTAAACTCTTTATATTTAAATTCTTTAATTACCTCTCATATTTACATATCACCCCCATTCCCTCCCCTCCCATCTTCCCATGTTCCCCACCAACTCCCCCAACCCATCCCCCAACTCCTCCCCAGGGACAATAAGGCCCTCCACCAGGGACCTTAAAGTCTGTTATATCATTTGGGGGAGAGCCCAGGCCCTCCTTGCTGTATCTAGGCTGCAACAGCAACCCTCCATAGGAAATGAGTACACAAAGTCCATTTGTGCTCTAGGGTTGAAGACTTGCTCCACTGTTACAGGTCCCATAGACTTCCCTGGCCTCTTAGCTGGCACCCACATTCAGAGAGCTTAGTTTTGTCCAATGCTGTTTCTGCAGCAGCTTTACTACTGGAGTCTTCATGCTCTCACTAAGTCAGGTCCACTGATTCTGCAGGTCTCTCCAGCCCCTTCTTGGCTCCTTTGCTCATCCCTATTCCCACTCCACAACTGAATTCCAGTAGTATGGTTAAGCATTTAGCTGTGGGTGCCTGTTTCTGTTTCAAACAGCTACTTGATGAAGGCTCTAGAATGGTAACCAAGGTTGACACCAATCTCATTATAGGGGAAGGGCATTGATGGCATCCTCTCCACCACTGCCTTGCTTCATTGTTGGGGTCATCTCTTTGAATCCCCTAACATTTCCCCTGTGCCAGAACTCTCTCCAAACCTGTACTATCTCCCTCTATCAAGGCATCTCCTTTCTTGCCCTCCTCTATTCCTGCCCTGTGTCAGTCCTTTTGTAATCCTCCCCCTCCCCTTCTTCCCTTCCCATCTGCTTCCATCCACTCATGCCCCATGTTCCCACTTTGTTCAGGGGTTCTTGTCCTCCTCCCCTTCTTCGAAGGACTATGCAATCTTCTCTTGGGGTCCTCCTTGTTTCCTAGCTCCTCTGGCAGTGTGGATTGTAGAATGGTAATCCTTTGCTCTATGTCTAAAAATCATATATGAATGAGTACATACCATGTTTATCTTTTTGTGACTGGGTTACATCACAAAGGGTGGCTTTTTCTAGTTCCATCCATATGCCTGCAAATTTCAAGATTCCTTTGTTCATTGAGAAAGTCAACAAGATAGACAAACCTCTATCCAAACTAACAAAAAGGCAGAGATAGAACATGCTAGTTAACAAAATCAGAAATGAAAAGGGGACATAACAACCAATAATGAGGAAATCCAGAGAATCATCAGGTCATACTTTGAAAACCTATACTTCACAAACTTTGAAAATCTAAAGGAAATTGACAATTTCCTGGATAGATAGCACTTACCAAAATTAAATCAAGAAGAGATAAGCAACTTAAACAGAACTATAACACCTAATGAAATAGAAGCAGCCATCAAAAGTCTACCAACCAAAAATGGACCAGGGACAGATGGTCTCAGTGCAGAATTCTACCAGAAATTCAAAGAAATGCTAATACCAGTACTCCTCAAATTGTTCCACACAATAGGGGCAGAAGGGACATTGCCAACCTCTTTTTATGGGGTTACAATTACCTTGGTACCCAAGCCACACAAAGACACATAAAAAAGAGAATTCATCCACTCTGATCAAGTTGGATAAATCCCAGGAATGAAGTGAAGGTTCAACTTACAATAATCCATCAATGTAATCCACCATATAAACAAAATGAAAAAGAAAAACCACATGATCATCTAGCTAGATACTGCAAAAGCCTTTGACATAATCCAACATCCCTTCATGATAAAGGTATTGGAGAGACCAGGGCTAACAGGAACATACATAACATGATAAAAGCAATATACAGAAAGCCAACAGACAACATCAAAATAAATGGAGAGTAACTCAAGGCTAGTCCTCTAAAATTGGGAACAAGACAAGGCTGTCCACTCTCTCCATATCTCTTCATTATTGTACTTGAAATTCTAGCCAGAGCAATAAGACAACAAAAGGAGATCAAGGGGATGCAAATTAGAAAGGAAGAAGTCAAACTTTCACTATTTGCAGATGATATGATAGTTTACATAAGTGACCCAAAAAACTCTACTAGGGAACTACTACAGCTGATAAACACCTTCAGAAAATTGGCAGGATACAAGATTAACTCAAAAAAATAAGTTGCCCTACTTTATACATACAGATGGTAAATACTCTGAGAAAGAAGTCAGTGAAACATCACCCTTTACAATGGCAATTAACAACATAAAATATCTTGGAGTAACACTAACCAAAAATGAGAAAGACCTGTATATTAAGAACTTTGAATCTTTAAAGTAAGAAATTAAAGAATATACCAGAAAATGTAAACATCTGCCATGTTCCAGGATAGTTAGGATCAACAGAGTAAAAATGGCAATCTTGTCAAAAGCGATCTACAGATTCAGTGCAATTCCCATCAAAATCCCAACACAGTTCTTCGCAGACCTTGAAAGAACTGTATTCAACTTCATATGGGAAAACAAATAACCCAGGATAGCCAAAACAACTTCCAGAGGCATCACTATCCCTGATTTCAAGCTCTATTATAGAGGCATAGTCCTGAAAACAGTTTTATATTGGCACAAAAATAGACAGATTGACAATGGAATTGAATTGAAAACCCTGTTATTAATACACACACCTGTGAATACCTGATTTTTGACAAAGAAAGTAAAGTTATACATTGGAAAAAAGAAAGCATTTTCAACAAATGGTGTTGGCATAACTGGATTTGGACATGTGGAAGATTGCAGATAGATCCATATCTATGACCATGCACAAAACTTAAATCCCAATGGATCAAAGACCTCAAGATAAATTCAGCCACATTGAACCTTCTAAAAGAGAAGGTAGGTGGTACCCTGAAACAAATTGGTACAGGAGACTGCTTTCTGAACATAACACCAGTAGCACAAAGTTGAGATGGACAATTAATAAATGGGACCTCCTGAAACTGAGAAGCTTCTATAAGGCAATGGACACTGTTAGCATGACAAAACACCAGCCCACAGAATGGGAAAAGATCTTCACCAAACCCACATCTGACAGAGGATCACCAAAATATAAAATGAACTCAAGAAGCTAGCTAACGAAACACCAAACAATGCAATTAAAAAGTGGAGTGCAGAAATAAATAGACAAATCTTAACAGAGGAACCTAAAATGTGGGAGAGTGCTAAACGTCCTTAGCCATCAGGGAAATGCAACTCAAAACCACTCTGAGATACCATCTTACTCCTGTCAGAATGGCTAAAATCAATAACACCAATGACAGTCTCTGCTGGAGAGGATGTGGAGAAAGAGGAACACTCATCCATTGCTGGTGGGAGTACAAACTTGTATAACCACTTTGGAAATCAGTATGGTGGTTTTTCAGCAAAATTGGAATCAGTCTACCTGAAGATCCAGAAATTCCTCTCTTGGGCATATACCGAAAGAATGCACATTCATTCAATATAGACATATGTTCAACTATGTTCATAGAAACATTATTTGTAATAGCCAGAACCTGGAAGCAACCTAGATGTCCCTCAAATGAAGAATAGAAAGAGAAAATGTGGAGTACTACTCAGCAGAAAAAAACAATGGAATCTTGAAATTTGCAGGCAATTGTATGAAACTAGAAGAATTCTTAGCACACACCCAGGAGAGTTTGCCCTTATTGGTGGTTTTAGTTTATCAAACCTTATATTTTACTCCATAAAAATTAACTATTTTGCATTTGGTCACATTTTTTCTTTGTCTTTCTGTGTGTGTCATGGTATTTTGTGCATGAGGACATGTATATGCCCCAAGTAAACAGCAAGAGTGTGGTAACAATAGGGCAACCTCAGGTGTCTGTCCCTGCCTTCATTGTTGCTTGAAAATGGATCTCGATTACTACTTGCTACTGAGTATATCAGGCTGGCTGGCTCATGAGTTTTTAAGAATGATCTTTTTCTAACTCTTTCTCATCTTGATTAATTGAACTTTTCAAAACTGCTTTTGGTTCCTTTCCCTTTTTATTATTTTATTTTTAATGTAAAATATAATTATGACAAGGAATGCTGAGAACTAGAGAAATAGTTTTACCCAAGGAAGAGCTTACCAAGTGTTTGTCATTATTATTTTATTTTTTGTTTGTTTCTTAATAAAACTGTTAATAAGAATTTTCTTTTCATTAAGTTTTATTTAAATTAAAAACAGTATTATTTTACCTAACGATCCCAATTCTCTCTCCCTCCCATCTTCCCACTCCCTCCACAATCTCCCCATTCCCTCCCCAATCCATTCCTCAGAGAAGGTGAGACCCATGGAGGATCATCAAAGTCTGTCACATCATTTGCGGCAGTACAAAGGCCCTCCCCCTCTACATAAGCTGAGTGAGTATTATCCCTCCATAGGGAATGGGCTCCAAAAAGCTCTTAATGCTTGTGTAATTACTGTTGATTGTTTACAATGTTAACTATTTCTTTGCATGGGTCCGATTCAATTTATTTTAAAATCCAAAGTCTTTCAATGTTTAGTTGTATATATATATATATATATATAGTATATATATATATATGTTTTATTTTTCAATGGAATTTTTCACTAACCAGTCTGCTACAAATTTGTACTTGAACTAATATAGCTTACATAATCTTTTTAAATTCATTTTGCAATTTTGGCTATTTTTTTAATTAAGACACATTCACTTCCCATTCTTTTCCCATAAGGAGATATTAGGAAGTCACTGATTAATTTAGTATTCAAGTGCATTACTCCACTCAAGAACTGCTACCACAAGCATCATTTAGGTAATTTCAATTTTGGAATATCTGTTAGGGATGTCATTAGGGCTTCTTGATATTGATCTCTTAAACCTGGAAACTGAGAATGTTTTAAAGAAAACAACACTAAGAAGTATGAACTCAGACAGATGCTAGGAAATATGCTGGAATGAAAATTGTTGAATTGAACATTGCCAACATCTATCCTGAATCTCAATGGTCCACAAAATTGATCTAAAAAGAGGTTTAGATTGATAAGTAAAACTGATTTAAGTCTAAGCTGAGTGGATTATAGATAAACTGGAAGACCAATTTGGAAGGAAATATAATTTTCAAGAAATTTATGTCACTTAACAATTTATTCATTGAAATCCAATCTCAAGCATCACTTTCTGGATACCTACTCTATGCCACAGACAGCATGTTCTGTGTTTAAAAGGGTGAACATGTTCCCTATTTTAAGAGTAGGAGAGAATTTGGCAATTACATATCAGTATTTTTTTCGGGAAAACATTGTGTGACATAATGTTATATACTGGAAGTCCTAAATCAAAGGAAGGAAAATACAGCATATGCCTTTTACAGAATCGCAGGCTTCTAAACACAATTGAGTACTCATACCAGACCTACATAGTGCCATCATTTAAATTATTGAATTCAAATATATCCCACTTCATTTTTAAGTATAAGACACATTTTTTCTCTCTTTTTATTATTATTAATTCAAGTTAGGGAACAGGCTTGTTTCACATGTAATTCCCCTCTCCCTCTCCCTCTCCCTCCCCTTACCCCCATGCCTTCTCCTCCACCTCCAACCTACCCCCCACCCCATCCACCCACCACTCCCCAGGCAGGGTAGGGCCCCCAACCGGGGCTCCACCAAGTCCACCAAATCTTCCTGTGCTGGGCCTGGGTCCCTCCCCATGTGTTCAGAGACAGAGTGCATCCCTTCAAGTGGGATGGGCTCTCGAAGTCCCCCACATACACCAGGGCAAAAAGCCAGTCCACCTCCAGAGGCTCCCAGGAGTGCAGGGGCCTCCCCGATGGCATCCATGATCAGGGGGCTGGATTAGTCCTGTATTGGCCTCCCAAGGAGCGTCTGGGGTCGATACGCTTTCCCTTTTTCAGGCCAACTGTTTATGTGGGTTTCTCCAACCTGGTACAGACACCTTCATTCTTCATTCCTCCCTCTCTTCAACTAGGTTCCAGAATTCAGCTCAGTGTATTTCTGTGTATGTCTGTCTCTGCTTCCATCAGCCACTGGATGAGGACTCTAGGATAGCATAGAGAGTAGTCATCACTCTCATTCTAGGGGAGGGGCTTCTAGGCCATCCTCTCCTCCACTGCCCAGACTGTCAGATTGTGTCATCCTTATAGGTCTCTGGAGATCTCCCTAGTTCCAGATCTCTTCTCAGACCTATAGTGGCTCCCTCTGATATGGCATGTCTCATCCTGCTCTCTCTCCTCTATTCTTCCCCCAACTCAATATATCTGCTCCTCCATTTCTTCTCCTATACTCCTCTTCTTGTGCTCTTATTGTGGCAGCACCCACTGCACTACCCTCATGCTCTCAATTAGCTCGGGAGTTTATGCCACTTCCCATTCCTGGGGTCCATTTATCCCTTAGAGTCATTCATGATTTCTAGTTTCTTTGGGGGGGAACAGGATTATAGGCTGGTAAACCTTTGCTCTATGTCTAAAAATCATATATGAGTGAGTACATACCATGTTTGTCTTTTTGTGATTGGGTTACCTCACTCAGGATGGTTTCTTCTAGTTCCATCCATTTGCCTGCGAATTTCAAGATTCCATTGCATTTTTCTGCTGAGTAGTACTCCATTGTATAAATGTACCACATTTTCTCTTTCCATTCTTCAGTTGAGGGGCATCTAGATTGCTTCCAGGTTCTGGCTATTACAAACAATGCTGCTATGAACATGGTTGAACATATGTCCTTGTTGTATGGACCAAGAGAGGAATGTATATACCCAAGAGAGGAATGGCTGGATCTTGAGGTAGATTGATTCCCATTTTTCTGAGCAACCACCATACTGATTTCCAAAGTGGTCTTACAAGTTCACACTCCCACCAGCAATGGAGGAGTGTTCCTTCTTCTCCGCAACCTCTCCAGCATAGGTTGTCATTGGTATTTTTGATTTTAGCCATTCTGACAGGTGTGAGGTGGTATCTCAGAGTTGTTTTGAGTTGCATTTCTCTGATGGCCAAGGATTTTGAGCACTTTCTTAAGTGTCTTTCAGCCATTTCAGATTCCTCTGTTGAAAAATCTCTGTTTAGTTCTGCACCCCACTTTTTAATTTCATTGTATGGTGTTTTGGTGGCTAGCTTCTTGAGCTCCTTGTATATTTTGGAAATCAGTCCTCTGTCAGATGTGGGGCTGGTGAAGATCTTTTCCCATTCTGTGGGTGGTCATTTTGTCTTACTGACTGTGTCCTTTGCCTTACAGAAGCTTCTCAGTTTCAGGAGGTCCCATTTATTGATTGCAGACCTCAGTGTCTGTGCTTCTGGCGTGATGTTCAGGAATGTTCTCCTGTGCCAATTTGTTCAAGGGTTGTTCCCACTTTCTCTTCTAGAAGATTCAGTGTGGCTGGATTTATGGAGAGATCTTTGATCCATTTGCACTTAAGTTTCGTGCATGGTGACAGGTATGCATCAATCTGCAATTTTCTGCATGTCCGAATTCAATTGTGCAAGCACCATTTGTTGAAGATGCTATCTTTTTTCCATTGTATGGATTTAGCACCTTTGTCAAAAATAAGGTGTTCATAGGTGAGTGGATTAATATCTGGGTCTTCAATACGATTCCATTGGTCTATCTGTCTATTCTTGTGCCAATACCAAGCTGTTTTCAGAACTATGGCTCTATAGTAGCGCTTGAAGTTAGGGATGGTGATGCCTCCAGAAGATCTTTTATTGTAAAGAGTTGTTTTTGCTATCCTGGGATTTTTATTTTTCCATATAAAGTTGAGTATTGTTCTTTCAATGTCTGTGAAAAACTGTGTTGGGATTTTGATAGGGATTGCGTTGAATCTGTAGATTGCTTTTGGTAGGATTGCCATTTTTACTATGTAAATTCTGCCTATCCAAGAGCATGGGAGATCTTTCAACTTTCTGGTATCTTCTTTAATTTCTTTCTTTAAGGTCTCAAAGTTCTTATTGTACAGGTCTTTCACTTTTTTGGTTATTGTTACCTCAAGATATTTTATGTTGCTTTTGGATATTGTGAAAGGTGATGTTTCCATGATTTCTTTCTCATTGAGTTTATCATCTGTATACAGTAGGGCTACAGATTTTTTTGAGTTAATTTTGTATCCTGCTACCTTGCTGAAGGTGTTTATCTGCTGTATGAGTTTCCTGGTAGAGTTTTTCGGGTCACTTATGTAGACTATCATGTCATCTGCAAATAGTGAAAGTTTAACTTCGTCCTTTCCAATTTGTATCCCTTTGATCTCCTGTTCTTGTCTTATTGCTCTAGCTAAAACTTCAAGTACAATATTGAAGAGGTAAGGAGAGAGTGTACATCCTTGTCTTGTTCCTGATTTTAGAGGAAAAGCTTTGAGTTTCTCTCCATTTAGTTTGATGTTGGCTATTGGTTTGGTGTATATCGAGTTTATCATGTTTAGATATGTTCCTGTTATTCCTGTTCTCTCCAAGATCTTTATCATGAAGGGATGTTGGATTTTGTCAAAGGCTTTTTCAGCATCTAGTGAGATGATCATGTGGTTTTTCTTTTTCAGTTTGTTTATATGGTGGATTACATTAATGGTTTTTCGTATGTTGAACCATCCTTGCATTCCTGGGATGAAGCCTACTTGATCGTGGTGGATGATTTTTCTGATATGTTCTTGGATTCGATTCGCCAATATTTTATTGAGTATTTTAGCATCAATGTTCATGAGGGATATAGGTCTGTAGTTCTCTTTCTTAGTCTTATCTTTGTGTGGCTTGGGTATCAAAGTGATTGTAGCCTCGTAGAAAGAGTTTGGCAATATCCCATCTGCTTCTATTGTGTGGAACAGATTGAGGAGTACTAGAATTAGCTCTTCTTTGAATTTCTGGTAGAATTCTGCAGTGAAGCCACCTGGCCCTGGGCTTTTTTTGGTTGGGAGGCTTTTGATTACTGCTTCTATCTCATTAGGGGTTATAGGTCGATTTAAACTGTTTATCTGATCTTGATTTAATTTTGGTAAGTGATATTTATCCAGAAAGCTGTCCATTTCCTTTAGATTTTCCAATTTTGTGGAATACAGGTTTTCAAAGTATGACCTAAAGATTCTCTGGATTTCCTCAGTGTCCGTTGTTATATCCCCCTTTTCATTTCTGATTTTGTTAATTAGCATGCTCTCTCTCTGCCTTTTGATTAGTTTGGCTAGAGGTTTGTCTATCTTGTTGATCTTCTCAAAGAACCAACTCTTTGTTTCATTGATTCTTTGTACTGTTTTCCTAGTTTCTACTTTGTTGATTTTGGCTCTCACATTGATTATTTCTTGGCATCTACTCCTCCTTGGTGTGTTTGCTTCTTTTTGCTCTAAAGCTTTCAGTTGTTCTGTCAATTCTCTAATGTGACTTTCCTCCAGTTCCTTCATGTGAGCACTTAGTGCTATGAACTTCCCTCTGCTTTCAGGGTGTCCCATAAGTTCGGGTATGTTGTGTCCACATTCTCATTAAATTCTAGGAAGTCTTTAATTTCTTTTTTTGTTTCTTCCTCAACCCAGGAATGGTGCGATTGGGAGTTATTCATTTTCCACGCAAGTGTAGGTTTTCTGCAATTCATATTGCTGTTGAATTCCAGCTTTAATGCATGGTGGTCTGATAAGATACAGGGGGTTATTTCAATACACAATATTGTAACTGTGGAGGTTTTCTTTGCTGCCAACTATGTGGTCGATTTTTTAGAAGGTTCCATGTGGCACTGAGAAGAAGGTATATTCTTTTGTGTTTGGATGGAATGTTCTATAGATATCTGTTAAACCCAGTTGGGTCATAACTTCTTTCAGATCCTTTGTTTCTTTGTTAAGTTTCTGTCTAGTGGTTCTGTCCAATGGTGTAAGGGGGGTGTTGAAGTCTCCTACTATAAGTGTGTGTGGTTTTATGTGTGGTTTGAGCTTTAGTAATGTTTCTTTCACAAATGTGGGTGCCTTCGTATTTGGAGCATAGATGTTCAGGATTGATATTTCATCTTGATGGACTTTTCCTGTGATGAGTAAGAAATGCCCTTCTTCATCTCTTTTGATTGATTTTAGTTTAAAGTCCAATTTGTTAGATATTAGGATTACTACACTGGCTTGTTTCTTGAGGCCATTTGATTGGAAAATCTTTTCCCATCCTTTTACTCTGAGGTATCGCCTGTCTTTGAAGTTGAGGTGTGTTTCTTGTAAACAGCAGAAGGATGGATTCTGTCTTCATATCCATTCTGTTAGCCTATATCTTTTTATGGGTAAATTAAGACCATTGACATTTAGGGATATTAATGTCCATTGTTCGTTGGTTCTTGTTTGTTTTGGATTTATTGTTGGTGGTGTCATTGTGTGTGGATTTTGCCCTTCTGCTTCTTTTGTGTTTGGCAAAATTAGATTATCTATTGCCTGTATTCTTGTGCATGTAGTTATGTTCCTTGGGTTGGAGTTTTCCTTCCAGAACCTTCTGTAGTGCTGGATTTGTGGATATGTATTGTTTAAATCTGTTTTTGTCATGGAATATCTTGTTTTCTCCATCTATAATGATTGAAAGTTTTGCTGGGTACAGTAGTCTGGGTTGACATCCATGCTCCCTTAGTGCTTGTAGGGTATCTATCCAAGACCTTCTGGCTTTCAGAGTTTCCATTGAGAAGTCAGGTGTGATTCTAATTGGTTTGCCTTTATATGTTACTTGGCCTTTTTCCTTTGCAGCTCTTAATATTTTCTCTTTATTCTGTAGATTTGGAGTTTTGATTATTATGTGTCGGGGGGACTTCTTTTTGTGGTCCAGTCTGTTTGGTGTCCTATAAGCTTCTTGTACTTTCATAGGCATATCTTTCTGTAGGTTGGGGAAGTTTTCTTCTATGATTTTGTTGTACATGTTTTCTGTACCTTTGAGCAGTGTTTCTTCACCTTCTTCTACACCTATTATTCTTAGCTTTGGTCTTTTCATGGTGTCCCATGTTTCCTGGATATTTTGTGTTAGGGATTTGTTGGACTTGAGGTTTTCTTTGGTTGATGAATGTATATCCTCTAGCGAGTCTTCAATAGCTGAGATTCTCTCTTCTGTCTCTTGGATTCTATTAGTTATACTCACATCTTTAGATCCTGATCATTTATCCAGTCTTTCCATTTCCAGCATCGCCTCATTCTGTGTTTTCTTTATTGTGTCTAATTCAGCTTTCATGCTTTGAACTGTTTCAAGAGCTTCCTTCACTTGTTTGGTTGTTTTATCTTGGGTTTCTTTAGCTTCTTTAAGAGATTTGTTTATTTCTTGAATTTTTTGGTTTGTCTTTTCCTCTATTTCCTGTAATTTTTTGCTTGCTTTTTCTTCTATTTCTTTAAGGGATTTTCTTGTTTCCTCTTTGAAGGTCTCTATCATCTTGCTGAGATAATTTTTGAGGTCCATCTCATCTTCATGCACTATGTTGGGCTTTTCAGGTCTTGCTGGAGTGGATTCCCTAGATTCTGGTGGTGTCATATTGGTCTTTCTGTTGTTGAGGGAGTTCTTATTCTGTCTTCTTCCCATATCTTTTTCCAGTGAGTGCAGGTAGGATCTCTCTATCTCCTCTTGTTACTCTGTAGTGTGTGTGGGCCAGGAATTCAATGTCTGAAGCTCTGGATGGTCTTGCCTCTCCTCGTAGTCTGCTCACTCTGCAGGAGTTAGGCCTCCATAGGGATCCTCCAGGCAGATCGGTTGCCGGGAATGGAAGGAAGTGTGTCCTGTACCCAGATTCAGGGAGCTCCTCCCTGCCTGGGCATGTCTGTTTCAAGCAGGGAGAAGCCTGGAGGGATCTGGGTGGATGGCGCTTAGGACAGAAGTTGGGTAAAAGCAGGGGATCGCTCACCAGGTCTGGTCTGTGATGAGTTGGCGGACAAGTATAAGACACATTTTAAAGCCTTAATTCTTGGCTGTGAATTATGGCTTTAACATTGCAACATTTTACTTCTCAAATTTTACCAAGTTAATTAATACAATGACTTAGTAGTATTTCATGTATATTTTTCAGACTGTTCCTTTTGATATTAACTAAGTATGTCCTTTCTATGTTTTAAAAGAATGAACATCTCTCTCTCTCTCTCTTCCCATGTGTTGGTGTATTTTTCCATTCTTGTTATGATTCTTCCAAAAAAGCTGTTTAGTACAGTACTAAATCAATTGACACTAAATGCTTATATAATATATGTAAGACAATATTTTTATAAAGTCAAATATTGTGGATCTAATGGTTTTCATCAATTGCCATTTTTATTATCTCCAAGACGATTTGACTTAATGATTAAAAACTGAAGTATTGAATATCAATATGTTCTCAACCTATGGGATATGAGCAACATTGCCAGCAACTCTCGACTTTGAAAATGAATGCATTCTGCATGAAACTGTTGGAACACCACCTCTAAAAGACATGTAACTATGCAGAAGTAAAATACACTATTTTCTATGCTTAGTTGGATCTTTAAGAGTGGCAGCTTTGGAGCAACTGACATGCATTTTGCTATTGACCCTTGGATGTTTGCTACTGTGGTCAGTTTTCTAGCTATTCATCAAAAGTCCTCAAGCAGTTCTATGACTCTTTTTTTTACTGTGGAGACATGAGGAAACATTGATTTG